>NC_047018.1:16109715-16402731 GCF_902652985.1 Pecten maximus | reverse complement strand
CAATGAAATGAGTGCTTGAGTAGCTTACCTTTCACTGGATCCTATACAGAACTGTAGACGGTACGGACAGACAGACAGACATCCGGTTGTCTCAGCAGATTCCTGTCCACAACATACCGACCCAAGCTCGGAGGTAAATGCAAACTCTCGGAGTTGAAACTCAATGTCAGCAGATGCACTTGCCTGAGGTAATAGGGGGAAATGTACAAGGATTAATTAGCTGCAAAGTGTGGTTTAATGGTAAAACAAACACGATAGCAGTAATACAGCAAAATTACAAAGGTACCAATATTAAATCGGTATACAGCAACCTTATAAGGTACCTATGGAGAATCGGAATAAGGTAATCATACAAATATGCTAATGTATAATCGGGATACAGCAATCATACAAAGATGCTAATGTATATATCGCAATACAGCAATCATACAACGGTACCAATGTATAATCGGAATACAGCAATCATACAAAGATGCTAATGTATAATCGGAATACAGCAATCATACAAAGATGCCAAGGTATAATCTGTATACAGCAATCATACAACGGTACCAATGTATAATCGGAATACAGCAATCATACAACGGTTCCAATGTATATATCGGAATACAGCAATCATACAACGGTACCAATGTATAATCTGTATACAGCAATCATACAACGGTACCAATGTATAATCGGAATACAGCAATCATACAACGGTACCAATGTATAATCGGTATACAGCAATCATACAAAGATGCCAATGTATGATCGGAATACAGCAATCATACAAAGATGCCAATGTATGATCGGAATACAGCAATCATACAACAGTAACAATGTATAATCGGTATACAGCAACCATATAAAAAAACCACTAAGATCGGAATACAGCAATCATACAAAAAAAAAAAAAACGATGTAAGATCAAAGATACCAATGTAAGATTTTAATACAGCAACATTACTTAGGTACCAATGTAAGATCGGAATACAGCAATATTACTAAGGTACCAATATAAAATCGGAATACAGCAAAATTACTTAGGTACCAATATAAAATCGGAATACAGCAAAATTACTGAGGTAACAATGTAAGATCGGAATACAGCAATCATACAACGGTACCAATATAAAATCGAATACAGCAATCATACAACGGTACCAATGTAAAATCGGAATATATCCAACATACAGAAAGGTAGTTAAAGAAATCGATGAATCAATGGAGCACCGACGAAATGAACCGAATCACGTCCAAAGGACTGAGAGGTCACACCAGCAGAAGGAATGACAAATACACAGGAGCCAAAAGGACGCAGAGACGAGAGGGAAAGTCGGGGATCTAAATCAAAGGAAGTACTAACACGAGGACGAAAGGAGACGACATCATAGCAGGTGGTAGGACACAGTAAGGGCTCCCCAAAACAAAACTAGGAACATACACCAGAAAAGTTTAATTGGACTTTGTAGTGCTTCCTCTGAGATGTTTTGATATTGTTTTTTTTTAACTTTTTAAAATGAAAACTGAAAAGCAAGGTATCGATAGATTACATATAGAATGTTGCTTAAACATAAGAAATTAACAATAAGATTTACTTATAGACTCACTAATACTTACCAGGTATGGGTATATAGCCAAAGAAAGAAGAATACACAATGTGACCGCCATCCTAACTAACTCCTGTGTGACCGGTGTCGGTCTGATATAAACAAGACCACGTGTCCACCTATATACGTCCTATAAATACCTGTATCGCACCCGTGTCACTGCCGGATTAGGAACCGTTACCTGTGCGGACCCCTCCCGTCACCTCAGGAACGTATCAGCAAACTCCGTGTTGTGTTTTCACCATTCATAAAATGTTCTGTGCAATGACTGATACCATTTCATACTTAAAAACAAAACCATTCAAGTACAAAGTATATTCGATTAAGGACTGCTTGTCCATCATTGAACTAGCACATCTAAATTTCAATTTTTTTTTTCTGTAGGGAATTCATTTTGGTATTTGGTCATATGAATTTATTCCGCAATTAACATTGCTTTGCGGATGCGATACTGCTTACAGATTTTCGAAAGTACCAGATGAAAGGCTTATAACAAATCTATCGATATGATTTTTTTTCTTTTCAAATACGTTAGCAGATAAAACCACAAAAATATTTCAAACCCAACGTAAGGGGTTTTAATAAAAAGTCGTAACAATTACCAAAAATTCAGTACAAAGTACATAGAGGAAACAATAAACGGTATATCACACAAGAAAGATATAACACAGTAAAGATACACAGGAGAAAAGTCTCGGCTACGGATTGTGATAAAAGAAGGGTCCAAACTGATACGCCTTTACTTAGGTCTGGTTAATTTTACTAAAAGAACTGAAAAGTCTTAATGTGTAAATAAGTACAAAAGTTTAAACTGTATACCTTTAAGGAATACCGACGATTAATTCGTGTACGTGGTGTATAAGTTAATAGCCTTATAACGTGTAGATAACGACTTGGTTAACCTGGATATCGCTGTTTATGAGTACCAAAATTAAGTTTACTGATAGCTTATTTTTAGACTGTGTTAATTGTACTCTGATGGTGTAGCCGGTAACGAATTTAACCTTAATATTACCCTCTTACTGTTATTCTTCTGTAATTTATATGCTCTTAAACATACCTCCCTCGTGTATAACTTGTAGTATTTAACAGGCCTCTCTGTGTTATGAACTTGGTGTAGTATTAACGGCCTCTCTGTGTATAACTTGGTGTAGTATTAACCGGGCCCTCTCTGTGTTATAACTTGGTGTAAGTATTAACGGCCCTCCTCTGTGTTATAACCTTGGTGGTAGTATTAACGTCCCTCTGTGTTATACTTGGTGTAGTATAACGGCACTCTCGTGGTTATAACTTGGGTAGTAGGATTAACGGTACCTCTCGTGTTATAACTGGCCTGTAAGTATTAACGGGCCCTTCTCTGTGTTATAACTTGGGTGTAGTAGTAACGGACCTCTCTGTGTATACCTTCGGTGATGTATTAACGACCTCTCTGTGTTATAACTTGGTGTAGTATTAACGGCCTCTCTGTGTTATAACTTGGTGTAGTATTAACGGCCTCTCTGTGTTATAACTTGGTGTAGTATTAACGGCCTCTCTGTGTTATAACTTGGTGTAGTATTAACGGCCTCTCTGTGTTATAACTTGGTAACGGCCTCTCTGTGTTATAACTTGGTGTAGTATTAACGGCCTCTCTGTGTTATAACTTGGTGTAGTATTAACGGCCTCTGTGTTATAACTTGGTGTAGTATTAACGGCCTCTCTGTGTTATAACTTGATGTAGTATTAACGGCCTCTCCTGTGTTATAACTTGGTGTAGTATTAACGGGCCTCTCTGTGTTATAACTTGGTGTAGTATTAACGGCCTCTCTGTGTTATAACATGGTGTAGTATTAACGGCCTCTCTGTGTTATAACTTGGTGTAGTATTAACGGCCTCTCTGTGTTATAACTTGGTGTAGTATTAACGGGCCTCTCTGTGTTATAACTTGGTGTAGTATTAACGGCCTCTCTGTGTTATAACTTGGTGTAGTATTAACGGCCCTCTGTGTTATAACATTGGTGTAGTATTAACGGCCTCTCTGTGTTATAACTTGGTGTAGTATTAACGGCCTCTCTGTGTTATAACTTGGTGTAGTATTAACGGCCTCTCTGTGTTATAACTTGGTGTAGTATTAACGGCTCCTCTGTGTTATAACTTGGTGTAGTATTAACGGCCTCTCTGTGTTATAACTTGGTGTAGTATTAACGGCCTCTCTGTGTTATAACTTGGTGTAGTATTAACGGCCTCTCTGTGTTATAACTTGGTGTAGTATTAACGGCCTCTCTGTGTTATAACATGGTGTAGTATTAACGGCCTCTCTGTGTTATAACTTGGTGTAGTATTAACGGCCTCTGTGTTATAACTTGGTGTAGTATTAACGGCCCTCTGTGTTATAACTTGGTGTAGTATTAACGGTATCTCTCTGTTATAACTTGGTGTAGTATTAACGGCCTCTCTGTGTTATAACTTGGTGTAGTATTAACGGCCTCTCTGTGTTATAACTTGGTGTAGTATTAACGGCCTCTCTGTGTTATAACTTGGTGTAGTATTAACGGCCTCTCTGTGTTATAACTTGGTGTAGTATTAACGGCCTCTCTGTGTTATAACTTGGTGTAGTATTAACGGCCCTCTCTGTGTTATAACATGGTGTAGTATTAACGGCCTCTCTGTGTTATAACTTGGTGTAGTATTAACGCCCCTCTGTGTTATAACTTGGTGTAGTATTAACGGCCTCTCTGTGTTATAACTTGGTGTAGTATTAACGGCCTCTCTGTGTTATAACTTGGTGTAGTATTAACGGCCTCTCTGTGTTATAACTTGGTGTAGTATTAACGGCCTCTCTGTGTTATAACTTGGTGTAGTATTAACGGCCTCTCTGTTATAACTTGGTGTAGTATTAACGGCCTCTCCGTGTTATAACTTGGTGTAGTATTAACGACCTCTCTGTGTTATAACTTGGTGTAGTATTAACGGCCTCTCTGTGTTATAACTTGGTGTAGTATTAACGGCCCCTCTGTGTTATAACATGGTGTAGTATTAACGGCCCTCTCTGTGTTATAACTTGGTGTAGTATTAACGGCCTCTCCGTGTTATAACTTGGTGTAGTATTAACGACCTCTCTGTGTTATAACTTGGTGTAGTATTAACGGCCTCTCTGTGTTATAACTTGGTGTAGTATTAACGGCCTCTCTGTGTTATAACTTGGTGTAGTATTAACGGCCTCTCTGTGTTATAACTTGGTGTAGTATTAACGGCCTCTCTGTGTTATAACTTGGTGTAGTATTAACGGCCTCTCTGTGTTATAACTTGGTGTAGTATTAACGGCCTCTCTGTGTTATAACTTGGTGTAGTATTAACGGCCTCTCTGTGTTATAACTTGGTGTAGTATTAACGGCCTCTCTGTGTTATAACTTGGTGTAGTATTAACGGCCTCTCTGTGTTATAACTTGGTGTAGTATTAACGGCCTCTCTGTGTTATAACTTGGTGTAGTATTAACGGCCTCTCTGTGTTATAACTTGGTGTAGTATTAACGGCCTCTCTGTGTTATAACTTGGTGTAGTATTAACGGCCTCTCTGTGTTATAACTTGGTGTAGTATTAACGGCCTCTCTGTGTTATAACTTGGTGTAGTATTAACGGCCTCTCTGTGTTATAACTTGGTGTAGTATTAACGCCCCTCTGTGTTATAACTTGGTGTAGTATTAACGGCCTCTCTGTGTTATAACTTGGTGTAGTATTAACGGCCCCTCTGTGTTATAACTTGGTGTAGTATTAACGCCTCTCTGTGTTATAACTTGGTGTAGTATTAACGGCCTCTCTGTGTTATAACTTGGTGTAGTATTAACGGCCTCTCTGTGTTATAACTTGGTGTAGTATTAACGGCCTCTCTGTGTTATAACTTGGTGTAGTATTAACGGCCTCTCTGTGTTATAACTTGGTGTAGTATTAACGGCCTCTCTGTGTTATAACTTGGTGTAGTATTAACGCCCCTCTGTGTTATAACTTGGTGTAGTATTAACGGCCTCTCTGTGTTATAACTTGGTGTAGTATTAACGGCCCCTCTGTGTTATAACTTGGTGTAGTATTAACGGTCCCTCTCTGTGTTATAACTTGGTGTAGTATTAACGGCCTCTCTGTGCTATAACTTGATGTAGTATTAACGGGCCTCTCTGTGTTATAACTTGGTGTAGTATTAACGGCCTCTCTGTGTTATAACTTGGTGTAGTATTAACGGCCCCTCTGTGTTATAACTTGGTGTAGTATTAACGGCCTCTCTGTGTTATAACTTGGTGTAGTATTAACGGCCTCTCTGTGTTATAACTTGGTGTAGTATTAACGCCCCTCTGTGTTATAACATGGTGTAGTATTAACGGCCTCTCTGTGTTATAACTTGGTGTAGTATTAACGCCCCTCTGTGTTATAACTTGGTGTAGTATTAACGGCCTCTCTGTGTTATAACTTGGTGTAGTATTAACGGCCTCTCTGTGTTATAACTTGATGTAGTATTAACGGGCCTCTCTGTGTTATAACTTGGTGTAGTATTAACGGCCTCTCTGTGTTATAACTTGGTGTAGTATTAACGGCCTCTCTGTTATATAACTTGGTGTAGTATTAACGGCCTCTCTTTGCTATAACATGGTGTAGTATTAACGACCTCTCTGTGTTATAACTTGGTGTAGTATTAACGGCCTCTCTGTGTTATAACTTGGTGTAGTATTAACGCCCCTCTGTGTTATAACATGGTGTAGTATTAACGGCCCCTCCGTGTTATAACTTGGTGTAGTATTAACGGCCTCTCCGTGTTATAACTTGGTGTAGTATTAACGACCTCTCTGTGTTATAACTTGGTGTAGTATTAACGGCCTCTCTGTGTTATAACATAGTGTAGTGTTAACGGCCTCTCTGTTATAACTTGGTGTAGTATTAACGGCCCTCTGTGTTATAACTTGGTGTAGTATTAACGGTATCTCTCTGTTATAACTTGGTGTAGTATTAACGGTTTCTCTGTGTTATAACTTGGTGTAGTATTAACGGGCCTCTCTGTGTTATAACTTGGTGTAGTATTAACGGCTCCTCTGTGTTATAACTTGGTGTAGTATTAACGGCCTCTCTGTGTTATAACTTGGTGTAGTATTAACGGCCTCTCTGTGTTATAACTTGGTGTAGTATTAACGGCCTCTCTGTGTTATAACTTGGTGTAGTATTAACGGCCTCTCTGTGTTATAACTTGGTGTAGTATTAACGGCCTCTCTGTGTTATAACTTGGTGTAGTATTAACGGCCTCTCTGTGTTATAACTTGGTGTAGTATTAACGGCCTCTCTGTGTTATAACTTGGTGTAGTATTAACGGCTCCTCTGTGTTATAACTTGGTGTAGTATTAACGGCCTCTCTGTGTTATAACTTGGTGTAGTATTAACGGCCCCTCTGTGTTATAACTTGGTGTAGTATTAACGGCCTCTCTGTGTTATAACTTGGTGTAGTATTAACGGCCTCTCTGTGTTATAACTTGGTGTAGTATTAACGGCCTCTCTGTGTTATAACTTGGTGTAGTATTAACGGCCTCTCTGTGTTATAACTTGATGTAGTATTAACGGGCCTCTCTGTGTTATAACTTGGTGTAGTATTAACGGCCTCTCTGTGTTATAACTTGGTGTAGTATTAACGGCCCCTCTGTGTTATAACTTGGTGTAGTATTAACGGCCTCTCTGTGTTATAACTTGGTGTAGTATTAACGGCCTCTCTGTGTTATAACTTGTTGTAGTATTAACGGGCCTCTCTGTGTTATAACTTGGTGTAGTATTAACGGCCTCTCTGTGTTATAACTTGGTGTAGTATTAACGGCCTCTCTGTGTTATAACTTGGTGTAGCTCCGTGTTATAATTTGGAGTACATTTTCATAGTACATGTATTAACGGCTTCTCTGCATTAAGGAAGTTTTTCACTAGATAACTATTCATCCAACCGGAAAAACTCATCTCATTTCCCCCTCAATTACCACATTCTCTCTCATTTTATTCCTTATTTATTCAGCAGAAGTATATCAATATATTAAAGTTTTCACTGAATGTACTTACTCATAAATTGTCAGTGTAAAGGGTATATGTAATTTCAGCGGTTTGATACTTGGTGTAGTATTAACGGCCTCTCTGTGTTATAACTTGGTGTAGTATTAACGGCCCCTCTGTGTTATAACTTGGTGTAGTATTAACGGCCTCTCTGTGTTATAACTTGGTGTAGTATTAACGGCCCCTCTGTGTTATAACTTGGTGTAGTATTAACGGTCCCTCTCTGTGTTATAACTTGGTGTAGTATTAACGGCCTCTCTGTGCTATAACTTGATGTAGTATTAACGGCCTCTCTGTGTTATAACTTGGTGTAGTATTAACGGCCTCTCTGTGTTATAACTTGGTGTAGTATTAACGGCC
This sequence comes from Pecten maximus, assembly GCF_902652985.1. Taxonomy (NCBI): domain Eukaryota; kingdom Metazoa; phylum Mollusca; class Bivalvia; order Pectinida; family Pectinidae; genus Pecten; species Pecten maximus. Next base: position 16,394,734 of record NC_047018.1, on the reverse strand, counting down.
CTCTGTGTTATAACTTGGTGTAGTATTAACGGCCCTCTGTGTTATAACTTGGTGTAGTATTAACGGCCTCTCTGTGTTATAACTTGTGTAGGAGATACCTTTAACGGATAAGTCCGGTAAGGTTAGCCGACTTGAGTAGTAGGTGAGTAGCGTAATGGGACGTCGTATTGGTAAGACTTTGTATGGTAGGCCTCTTAAGTTGTAGGTGAGTGATGGAATGGAAATCTTGTTAGGAGTTTAGGTGACGCTCGTAAGTTTACCGGTAAATTGGTGTAGTAGTTGATGGAGAGTGTATAATGTGTAGTTTACGCTTCTGAAGTGTATAGCCCTGAAGGTAGGTGTGTATGGTGTTAAGCTGTTAAACTGTGATTTAGCCTGTTATACTGGTTATATTACCCCCTCTTTATTGTGATAACGCCTTCTTTATTGTGTTCCCTCTTTACTTGTATTACGTCCTCTGTGTTACTTGTATATAAGCTTCTTCTATAACTTGATGTATTTAGGCTCTCTTTATTGGTGTAGTAGGCCTCTCTGTTACTGTATTACGCCTGTTATACTGTGTGTACGGCCTCGTTATAACTGGTTAGTATAATGTTAAAGGGTATATGTAATTTCAGCGGTTTGATTATTTGATGAGAAGCTTAAGTACACTTTCTGTACATGTTTCCGTATCATGTTTTATATTCCTGCTTTCACATGTAAATGATAACCAGATACAGGGATACAGAAAACTTTTTTATCATTCTTTGAAAGAAAAAAATCTAAAAAGACTCATTAAATGTAGCAACGGCCATTCAAATCATAATTCCTCAATAACCGATAAATGATCTTGAAAAACATTTCAACGCATAACTCCTTTAACTAGTCAGTAACCGATAAATGATGGAGAAATAGCAAATTAACCCATAACTCCTTTAACTAGTCGGTAACTGATAAATGAAAGAGAAATATCGATTTAACCCATAACTCATTTAACTAGTCAGTAACCGATAAATGGAGAAAAAGCAATGCAACGCATAACTCCTTTAACTAGACGGTAACTGATAAATGATGGAGAAATATCGATTGAACCCATAACTCCTTTAACTAGTCAGTAACCGATAAATGATGGTGAAACATCCATAACTCCTTTAACTAGTCAGTAACCGATAAATGATGGAGAAATACCAAATTAACCCATAACTCCTTTAACTAGTCGGTAACTGATCAATGATGATTAAACATCCAATTAAACATAACCTCTACCGTGGTGTTACCGTTTCCCGATCGAAGCCGACAGATATACCCTTACACCCTTCTCTTACCTCTGTTATGGCGTAATTCTATCAGTCTGAGGGCGGTATAGAGATCGCCTTATCGGTCGGGTGTGTATATCTAACAGGGTTAAGCGGTGTAAACTTATCGTAGAATATTAGTGTTTACTAGTATTTTGAAATACGACGTTTTAACTTTAGAAAAGTCACACCCAGCGTGGGAATGAGCTGCCTACGTTAATACTCGTATCCTATTTCACATCATTTCGATGTGTATTGTCTTAAATAGAACCTTGATTTATATTTGTAACACTGTTTCACATCATTTCGATGTGTATTGTCTTAAATAGAACCTTGATTTATATTTGTAACACTGTATGTTGTTAAATGTAAACTGTAGCTATCATCGTTTTCCCATTAACTTAGATCAGTATCTCAGATAATTGGTAAAGAAATACCTGTACTGAAGTTACCCAGTAAATGCGTTTCTAAATTTGTATGGAAATGTGCCGACATCTTGTGTGTATGGTTTACAATCCTCACAAGCCAGTCTGACATTTTAGTGTCCGTGAACAGGTGACAAGCCATTGTCTTCTGACATTTTAGTGTCCGTGAACAGGTGATAACATTCATTGAAATGATTATCTACTTAAACATTGATATGTTCCCAGTATGTAGTCGGGTTGGTTACATCTTGGATGACAATAGTAGATGACATAATTGTTATCCACATTGTATTCATATCGACTGTATACCGGTTCATTACTACAGTCCCCGTCGGTGTTCTGTCTCTAAATAACATAATAAATAATACAATACACTATTATCAATAGTATTGTAATAATATTCTATTGTACAATTTCAGTGAATATTGTAGGCAAATACACACCCATATCTACATATGTAAAAACACTTTAATAAAGCAATGGGGAAATAATATTAGACATATATGAATTCCGTCTTGAATGTCTATAACTGTAAATGGGCCTGGACCATTGAAACCAACAAGGACATGAGAACGACGTGGCACCAAACATTATCTGAGATGAATAGAGGAGAGCTATACGTAGCTATTCAGGTTGGGATCCGTCACAGTATATAAGCCTATAATACCGCGCGCCACACGGTGGCCAAACAAAGACTATACTGGTGACCCCCTTCACACACAGTCACGGCAATGAGGTGAGACTTCAGCTCACAGTTTTGATTAATATCCCAAACAAACTGGAGATAAGGTAATGGCCAAATCATATCCGCCATTCCAGTAGGAACGCAGGTCGCCCCGGACTCGACCCAAGGACGTGGAAGTGTACCGTCATCAGCTGGTCTGTGAGAGGAGACTCACCTGTGGACAGAGGTCAGAACATACAAGGGATGGTGTTCCTGGCTCGCCATGCCAGGGTGGCTGTGAAGACGTGTTACCTAAACCTTAGTGTTAGTCATTGGCAGGTGTGTTTAAGTCAGATAATAAAACCATAACAAATTACCAACAAGTCTATAACAAGTGACGTTTGTGATTTGGTCGTTCTCTTTGAGGTCAATCTCCATTGTTCGATTGGCCAGTTTTTTTTTGTTTTTTTTTTTTTTATTATTATTATTATTTCGTACTGAAATACCAAACACGACAGGTGCAGTGTACATTCACTATAAACTGGCCGTCAAACTCATTACCGTGTTTTTACTTCAAACCGCTGATAGAACCGCAAAAATCAGAATCACTGAAAATCATACCTTGCATCATTTTAGACATTTTAGATTTAATGCGAACTACTATCAACATAAAAAGACAAACCTCAAGACAAAGTTGAATAACTAGAACAGTTTTCTTAACCTGGCCACGTTCAGCATGAATGCCAAATTGCTACGAGTGTTTTCAAGGAATGAAACAAATGATAGATTTTTTGTGTTGATAAAAGTCTGACAGGCCCGATCTAAATGCTCTTACATTCCATAAACACCAAATACTTTGTAGTGATGATTACATCCCTGTAAATATCACTGAGAAACCACAAGTTAAACATCTATGTTAGGATTCAGTCCGTATGTCAAGATAACAAAATATTTACTTAACCAGTATCAGTCATTTCTCTAGACAAAGAATGCGCATTTATACACTGGATATAAAGTATAGTTACATCCACACGAAATTACGTATGTATACAAGGATATAAATGTATAGTTACATTTAACAACGCGACAATACAACATTGATACGAAATTATATATACATAGATATAAATGTATAGTTACATTTAATAAACACAAAAAGACAGGCAAACGAAACTAATTATACCTCAAAATACAACGAGGACAAACTGTGAATGAGAATAAGACCAGGCGCCTCGGAAGATTAAGCGTCTTCTGTTTCATTGACACTACCGCAATTTAAAGCTGGTCATGTCACGTTCGGAGACAACAAGACCATCAGACAGGCCAATGCTCATTTAACACGTCTGGATTCAAATAGCACAATGAGATTATGATGTCTATCAACCTTTCCAGTGATCTTCATCAACATGACATATCAAGTAATCGCTATAATGGTAACAATTCATCGAATATCGAATCCTCTAGGACATATAAACAGCGTAGGTAGGAGAAACAGGCAGGTTGCTATCAAGAAATGGAAAATATACCAGAAATTAATTGAAATCACTACTCTCATCATACATATAATCATATGTCCCCTGATCGTGAAATTGGAAGGTCTTGTCTGTCCTGTAGGTAGGGCGTAAGAATTGTACCTGCTGCCCCCATTGCATGATCGTAAGAGGCGACTAAATTTGGGATCTTATCTTTTCTATTCTTTCTGAACAACTTTCTTCTTCCTAACGTCCCCCTTGACACTGCCTCACTTTTGGCCTTTAGTTGAGCGTTCGCCGCTGCGAGGAAGGCTTTGGGTTCTGTCCCCTGGCCGAGACATACCAGAGTCTTTAAAAATGTTAGTTGCTACTCCTGCTTAGCGCTCAGCATACACGGAGTGGGACGACTGGTTCGCCCGTTGTGACCGGATGGGGTGTGCTGCTGGGTGTCTTCGGCAGTATGCTTCAGTGAGGTGGCACTATAAATCGGCAAAAGTTCCGGCCTATCACAAGGAGACTTAACACGAACATACCGCAGCCTCCCAAAACACACATACGCACTCACCACAAACATGCATATCGCACGCACGGGAGGCCGTCTTTAAATGACCTTAGCTGTTAATAGGACGTTAAACAAAATAAACCAAACCAAACCAAACCAAATTCAGCTATATAAGAAAACAAAAACAAGGCTGCCAAGAGGGGGTTGCAGTTTGTTCCGGTGGCTATAACAATCATTTGTTGGCAGATTTTGTCATCAAATTTTATAAGGATTTTTCTAACCAGAAATCAAATCATGTCATCTTGGCCTAAGTCGTGTGTTTAACGATATACACTCCAGTCAAGTTCACACCCGTGTACTTTTGTATTGCCGTTCGCCTTCCAAACAAACAAGATTGTTTATGTAGATTTTTGCTCTTGTTCACTTACTTATTACTGTTTTTTTCATTAACTTATATGATTTTGCAAAATCATTTATACAAAGGATAAAGAAACAAAAGGGAATTCGGACCTGGTTGTTACGAAAGATAGATATGACATTCACGTGGAAAACAAACTGTAATTACGTAAACGATACATCCGACGCGATGGCACCTGAAATATGCAGGAAATCATCTTACAGAGGACAGGACATCCGCCATGATGTCACCTGACAAATAGAGGAAATACTCCGGCCATCATCTACTAGAGGACAGGACATCCGCCATGATGTCACCTGACAAATAGAGGAAATACTCCGGCCATCATCTACTAGAGGACACGACATCCGCCACGATGTCACCTGACAAATAGAGGAAATACTCCGGCCATCATCTACTAGAGGACAGGACATCCGCCATGATGTCACCTGACAAATAGAGGAAATACTCCGGCCATCATCTACTAGAGGACAGGACATCCGCCACGATGTCACCTGACAAATAGAGGAAATACTCCGGCCATCATCTACTAGAGGACACGACATCCGCCACGATGTCACCTGACAAATAGAGGAAATACTCCGGCCATCATCTACTAGAGGACAGGACATCCGCCATGATGTCACCTGACAAATAGAGGAAATACTCCGGCCATCATCTACTAGAGGACAGGACATCCGCCATGATGTCACCTGACAAATAGAGGAAATACTCCGGCCATCATCTACTAGAGGACAGGACATCCGCCATGATGTCACCTGACAAATAGAGGAAATACTCCGGCCATCATCTACTAGAGGACAGGACATTCGCCACGATGTCACCTGACAAATAGAGGAAATACTCCGGCCATCATCTACTAGAGGACACGACATCCGCCACGATGTCACCTGACAAATAGAGAAAATACTCCGGCCATCATCTACTAGAGGACACGACATCCGCCATGATGTCACCTGACAAATAGAGGAAATACTCCGGCCATCATCTACTAGAGGACAGGACATCCGCCATGATGTCACCTGACAAATAGAGGAAATACTCCGGCCATCATCTACTAGAGGACAGGACATCCGCCATGATGTCACCTGACAAATAGAGGAAATACTCCGGCCATCATCTACTAGAGGACAGGACATCCGCCATGATGTCACCTGACAAATAGAGGAAATACTCCGGCCATCATCTACTAGAGGACAGGACATTCGCCATGATGTCACCTGACAAATAGAGGAAATACTCCGGCCATCATCTACTAGAGGACAGGACATCCGCCATGATGTCACCTGACAGATAGAGGAAATACTCCGGCCATCATCTACTAGAGGACACGACATCCGCCATGATGTCACCTGACAAATAGAGAAATACTCCGGCCATCATCTACTAGAGGACAGGACATCCGTTATGAAGTCAGCGGGCAAAGGATGGAAATAATCTCAGCCATCATCTACGTTGGTTCAGTTTACATATTAGCATTATATAAAGTGAATTTACTCACATGAACTTAAAATGCAGATCACTCACTCTCTTCTACCTCAACCACTTAATCTGAACTTTACTGATAACGCAACCGTCTGAATAGCATACCGCTTGGCTGTATGATCAAGCTGATAATGCCTATTTCTTTATTGTGGATTTCCTATTTATCCCTGCTTCACAGACTTGTGATGTTTAGATGTCATAGTTCACGTTTTCCGTAACAATATGACCACTGCTGACCGATGTTTATGAAGACATTACGTTCGACATTATCATTTCCTTGAGAAATGTTCTATTTCCTTGTGCGATGTTTGGTCTCTTCGATTCTTACATATTTTATTTATCCTCATGGTCTTATTTCCACTATGTTGGTTTTAATGTTGAGAACAAGACAACATGATATTACCAATATTTTCATGACATATGAGATGATGGAGACCTTACCCTTATGGAATAGTTTTCCATGTAAAGTTACCATATCCTTACATGTTAGCATTCGGTGGTACTGAAATCGTATGTATACTTCTGTGTAAGCAGTGATATATATGAATATTGACTGTCTTTCTAGCTGCCGTTCTGACTCCCGTGTTGGATTGAGTTAATAGACGGTACATGTACAAATGTAAGTACCGGCTCATACTGTGTGGTTTGGCACATATGTAAGGTATTTATTTGGTTCTCCGTCCCTGTGAGAATGTATGAGACAGTCAGACGTCTCCCCTGTTTCGTGTCGAGTGGAGACAGTTGTAGTATAGAGACAGAAGTAAAACATGAAACACAAAACCAGGAATCGCAGAAAACGCAAACTTGCAGGATGTCATGCAAGGGACGCTTCCGCTAGACGTCAGGCCGAGCACTAGTGACATCATCAATGCGTTTTCCAAATAAAATATAATGTAATATATCACCGCCGTACGTTTGGACTCATCCTTGTTCATGTTGATGAAGCTGTATATCTCCACGTAGCTTACAAAGAGGGAGAAGAAACAATTGCCACCGTGACGACAACACATATCATTGTTCTCGGGATCCACGTAACATGTATTAAACGCGATCATCAGCACGAGATGTAGGCCGACTCCTACCAGCGTCCACCATCTAACGAACTTAATACAGAGAACCAGCAAAATAAGACGGGGTCCAAGTTCAAACAGCCGCATCAATACATACGCTGCGTATGCTCGAGAAGTTGCTGACTGACGCCCGTGATTCAACTTCCGGTTCGTCATATAACATGATGTTACAGATGCCGATATAGATGCCAAGGCGACCACAAGGAACAAATCTGAAAATGAAACAACGAATATTGATTGATTGACACAATTCTTCAAATACGACTCCAAGCATCCTCACTGAGAAATTGCATAATCATGCATGATCATTTGATGATATTTACTGCTTGATTTCCACAATATATTAAAATCATATAGCACATTTGAGTTTCATCACATTAAACAAAACAACATAGGAATATCTATAAACTTTATATTCTAAGAACACACACCGTCAATTTTTCGTGTCCACCGACGATATTCAGAAAAATGGCGCGTGACACAGTAACCGAGACGGGAAAAAAACGAGACAAACAGCTTTAACTATACCGATAAATCAATCTTAAGATGGTCAAAGTTATCAAATAAGAAAAAGAGGCTTTGTTAATTCGTTTTACAAAAAAACAGGTGTGTTAGTGTGACTCACGAGCCACCCAACAACGACCCCTAGGGATTGCCACTTGGACACCATACTTATAGCTGTTTGGGCATTAATATGATTGGGTGCCGCGCAGCGTCCGACACGTCCTTATGTTGCGCCGACACTGTCTGATATGTCCTTATATGGCGCCAAAACAGTCCGACATGTACTTATGTTGCGCCGACACTGTGTCATTATGTCATTATGACCTTATGTGGCGCCAGCAAAGTCCGACATATCCTTATAAGGGTTAAGGCCGAAGGCTGAACCTCCTATGCATTTCACTGGCCCTCTGTGGTTCCATAATAGGTCATTAGCAAATCATATAACGAATTTATCCCATCGAGGACCCCTTTTGATACATCTGGGACATATTTTGTCCTGTTCCATAAGTCTTCCTAGCCTAGCGTTAAGATAGAAATTTAAAGTGGGTACTTATTTACATAAGTTCTTGAACTCTACATCCTGTCCCTTTTTGACTTAACGAATTTGAAGAATGACTGTTCATCGTCTTATCAACGTATATTTTACTGAGAATATAAACAATGACATGTTCATTACTTCACCGTACCTCTAGTCCTAGTCACAAAGTCAGTGTCAAACCTCAGGTACAATTGTAACAGTAGTTTTAGAGAAGTTTCCAGGTATCCCTCAATCAGTCCTAAAATAGAAGCGTCCCGAAGTTCCACTTCCGCCCTCTTTATTCTCCCCTCGTCTTTTCTTTTACTTTTCCATCCTTGATGCATGTTGTAAATATACTCTGCTAGCCTGAAAGTAAAAGTTGTTTAAACATTTCGTGTTTATTAGCTACGGTAACGTAGCTCGGACGACGGACGGACGATTTCTGACTCATGGTCATCGTCAAAGCTACGATTACCTTGCATTGACGTTAGTGTAAAAAATAAACTTCGAAAATACACTGTACTACAAATGACGGATGGTGAGTAACACTGCAATACTAGTTGGTATAATTAACACGCCTAATCGAATTGAGCTATTTATTAGCCTATCCTCGCTTCTGGAAATCTTTAATTCGCACATTTCAATATTATACTATACGGAGTTTTCTCGATAATCCACCATGATACTTCCCGGAGAACTCTTGCGAGGATGCTTATCCAAATATGGTTTCCATGCGCATATATGGGCGAAGCTACTCTGATAAAAGAAAACATTATCCGAGAGCAATCGTCAGAAGAACAAAGTACTTACCTGAAAGCTCGGCCAAACTGGAGAAATGAGGAAGAAATCCTACATGACCAAAGTACTTTATTGGAAGACGGGCTCGTCATTCGTGAACTGTTGTCAATACCCGCCGTATCGTTTAACGACGGTTCTCTCTCCTCCGCAAGGTCACGGCGCTGCTTTAGAGCGATGCAAGCCCATGATGTCGTGAATATGCCAACAACAATGCCAGTTATGACGATAACACCTAGAGTAAGAGAAAACTGGAGGTGTTGACCATTCATGTGGTACTCATAGAGTAACATCCCTTCCAACACAACTTCTCCGAGGCACAGACAGAGAGAGACTACAGCAATCAGACAATCAAATGCGCGATCGTGATCTGACTCGGGAACACGTCTCAAAACCGGAAGTCCCCAGAAATTCTTTGAAATTTTGTTTAACATGCGTTTGCATTTGGTGGATTCCTTATTTTCGTCATTTCCGATTTGACTGTTTGTCTCATCGTTGTTAGGTTCGTTTCTCGACAGTATAGCGCCGTCTACTTGGTCAAAAGACATCTTGTTGTTGTTCGATATCCTTAAACATAAAATAAATGTATTACCGTATAGCGGGAAATTTTAGCGGTCATAAAATTTGGCGATTTGGTCATAAAAACTGAAAGTTAAATTTTGGCGGGTTAAAATTGCAGTAATAAAATGTAAACATGTTCTTCCCTAGGAAAGTTTTCCCATTTTCCGGTTTCAGTTGGAAGTTACTGACTACCAGCATGATATACCTTTCGAATGTGACTTTTAGACTTTAGGTGAAACAATTAGAGGGAAACGTCCCATTTCCCCATGTAATACTGACATACTCCGTTTAACATTTACGATACTACGGAGAAACTCCGTGTGCACTTTTTCAATAATAGAATAAACAGCTCTCATAACCCTATTTTTCACAGCCATATACCAATATAGATACAAGTTTGTCTGATAAAATAGTTTGATCCGGCAGTCAATTGGGAAATTTTAATCGCGAATCCTTGATTTTAATCAAAATATTGCTTTGGTATCTCAAGCTCAATACATTTCTTAGCCAATGAAAAAGAACAATTTATCAGAAAAAAACCAGTCAAAGGTATTCATAGCAATCAGAAATCTCAATAGCTTTATCAAATAGAATTGACGGTTATCTACGAAACTTCGGGCCAAAGATAACGACTTTGGTTTTCGATGTTCCGATGTGTTTACTGATAATGTCCATTGTATATTCTTGAAAAACCGACAAAGTTCCTGCATTTTCGTGGCATTTTCTGCAAAAATGACAGTATCATCTGTATATAACAGGAATAAATCTTTAAATGTTTCTCAGAACACTTTATTATCAGAAATAACATTACAGTGCGTTGCATTCATTTTTTCTTTCAAGGAAATTCAGAAAAATGGCAGACAAAAGAGGAGACAAATTTCCCGTTGTCGTACCCCAGAATGACAGCAGAATAAGTTTTTTTTTCCAGTTAATGGTGTATCGAGCAAATCATTGTGTTTAAGAAGTCACACAGCTCAGCATAATAGGTGCTGTTTACGGCTTTTAAATAGTTATATGAAGTGTTCAGACCAATACATGAAAACATTCTTTATTTACAGTTTCCTGATGCAGATTATTGATTAGTTTCCAAAAAGCGTTTGGCTTTTTACTCTGCATTTGACGTAATATATTTTGGAACTTCCTTTTATGATTATCCATGTGTTAATTAAGAGTCCTGCGAAACCTTTTACTTGAGATATCGTATCAGTTTTACGTAAATCATATTTTTTCGTGAAATATTAAAAAGTTCTCGCACGTCTACGGTTGTAGACGTGCGAGAACTTTTTAATATTTCACGAAAAAATATGACCAAAGCAAGGTTTGTGTGTCCTTTGCTTTCATCATGCACTCGTGTGCCGCCAAGGGCATTAACAACACTGGATTTTAATAGATTAATCGATTTGTCGAACACATTTAATTATACCCGTTTTTAGAGAAAACTTGGCAAGCATTAACATAGTGGTTAAGTTAATTTAGAACACCAGTGTCAATATTTTGTACAGTATTGCATTTTTTTTATCATTACACCATTTTGATTGTACATTTGTATTACAGCATTTCCCATATTGGGATCAGATTCTTTTGTGATATTCTTTACACATATAATAGGATTAAACTCCGCCAACTCAACCGAATTAAGAACACTAAACATGTTTGAAGGCAAGCTATTCTATGTATGTTCCAAACATTTTGTCCATTCACTACAATGTGACTTTATACATGCCATAGTACGTCATTCTTACAATAGACCAAATATCAAATATTACTTCCTGTACTAGTAATTACAGATACTACTCTGATTACAGTTACATGTTGAATCACATATCAATGATAACGCGTATATCTGTGTAGGGGAATTGTCTCTTTTACAAGATCGCTGTGAAAACTCATATATATAGAAACTCTACAGCTGAACCAAGAAGGTTTGAAACGCCAACTTGTAACACCAAATATTTGTGAACACGTATAGGAAATTTCATTGCAATAAGCGGGGTTGTGACCCTAATATTACCGGCGACTCGTCGGGAATGTACAGGAACGGTGTAGATAGCATAGACCTATCCAGTACTATGATCATTAAATAGGTCAGATATGTTAAATCAATACAAATCAAAAGTAGGGTAGATAATCCCTTCTACTTACAAGATTCTAAACCACGTTTAAGTTGACGTCAAATATGTTGTTCAAACTACATCCCGGAATCGCGACAGATCTTCCGTTATATAGTACATCACAGTTATACTGACAAACATTTGACCGATGTAGGACTGACTCCTAATCAGAGGTGGTATAACATCTTACCTGTATATTATCACACAGGTACAAAATGTGTACACACATAACTACTGCAGCGTGACGGTACATAGAAAAATTATAAACACAGTACAATAGGTAAGGAATTATTTCTATTTCTGTCCGACCAGGTACACGTGACATTGTCGTAATTTCTGTGTGTGTACCCAGTTACATGTGACACTGTCGCCATCTCTATGTGCGTACCAAGGTACACGTGACACTGGCGTAATTTCTGTGTACGTACCTGTACCTAGGTACACGTGACACGGTCGCAATTTCTGTGTGTGTAACCAGGTATACGTGACACTGTCGTGATTTCTGTGTGCGTACCCAGGTACATGTGACAGTAATTTCTGTGTGTATACCCATGTACATGTGACACTGTCGTCATCTGTGTGTGTGTGCCCAGGTATATGTGACACTGTCGTAATTTCTGTGTGTGTACCCAGGTACACGTGACACTGTCGTGATTTTTGTGTGCGTACCCAGGTACATGTGACAGTAACTTCTGTGTGTATACCCATGTACATGTGACAATGTCGTAATTTCTGTGTGTGTACCTAGGTACACGTGACACTGTCGTAATGTCTGTGTATGTACCCAGGTACAAGTGATACTGTCGTAATTACTGTGTGTGTACCAAGGCACACGTGACACTGGCGTAATTTCTGTGTGCGTACCGAGGTACACGTGACACTGTCGTCATCTGTATGTGTACTCAGGTACACGTGACACTGTCGTAATTTCTGTGTGTGTAACCAGGTACATGTGACACTGTCGCCATCTCTATGTGCGTATCCAGGTACACGTGACACTGTCGTCATCTCTGTGTGTGTACCCATGTACACTCGACACAGTCGTCATCTGTATGTGTACTCAGATACACGTGACACTGGCGTAATTTCTGTGTGTGTACCCAGGTACAAGTGACACTGTCGTCATCTGTATGTGTACTCAGGTACACGTGACAATGTCGTAATTTCTGTGTGTGTAACCAGGTACATGTGACACTGTCGCCATCTCTATGTGCGTACCCAAGTACACGTGACACAGTCGTCATCTCTGTGTGCGTACCCAGGTACACTTGACACTGTCGTCATCTCTGTGTGCGTACCAAGGTACACGTGACACTGTCATCTCTGTGTGCGTACCAAGGTACACGTGACACTGTCGTCATCTCTGTGTGCGTACCCAGGTACACTTGACACTGTCATCATCTCTGTGTGCGTACCAAGGTACACGTGACACTGTCGAAATTTCTGTGTGTTATGTGTGCGTGATGTGATTGTGGATAGGTGGAGGTTTATTGTATGTGTTTGTGGTGTTGATGTGGACGAATGGAGAAATGTAAATCCAGATCTCATTGTAAATCTTATGCCTGATCTCCTTTTAAACATTATATTGCATGGCTCTGACAACAATACCGATTCCTCAAACAAAAATATTTTTGACTTTGTATTTGATTATATTGATTTCAAAAAGGTTCTAATTTCATCTTATAACACACACCCTTTCCCCCTTAGAACAATGGAGAATTTCAGCATGTGTGTAATGAGTGTGTGGATAGGTAGAGGGTGTAAGGTACGGCGGCTGATTGATATTATGTTGTGAGCCTAATGTTGAAGAATTTTAATTTTGCCGGACATATTGTATTATTTTTCAATATAATCCCCTTCAGTATCTATACACTGTAGCCAGCGGTGTTTAAGGGCCTAAATGCTACTTTTATAGAACTCCTTTTCTTGGCTGTTCAGAAAGTCATCTACTGCATGCATGACATCATCATCGGACTGAAAGTGGGTGCCTGAAACATCTGTTTTCAGTTTTGGAAATAGATGAAACCGTCTGATGGAGCGAGATGAGGTGAATAAGGCGAATGCTCAATCAATTTATAGCCACAATTGTGAATGACAGCCATGGCCATGGCAGACTTGTAAACAGGAGCATTGTCCTGATGGACTAATTAGTGAGCTTTCCGCAGAGCTTAAGTTTAATATTTTCCGTAACTGCCTCAGAAGTGAAGCATAGTATGTGCCAATGATCGTTTGTCCCTTTTAAGATAATCTATCAGCAGAATACCATCTGCATCCAAGAAAACCTTCCCGGCTGATGGAACAGTCTTTGCCTTCTTTGGTGGGAGAGAGTCAGGGTGCTTCTATTGTTTGGATTGTTGTTTGGCCTCTGGAGTAAAATGATGGACCCATATTTCATCCATAGTGACAAATCTCTAAAGAAAGTTGGCAGGATCTTCCTAAAAAATGTCAAGATTAGCACGCGATAATGTGCACCTGGTGTGCTTCTGATCAACTGTCAGAAGTCTTGGTACCCATCGGGCCAGAAGCTTTCTTATTGCAAGATCTTCGGTCAGAATGGAATGTCTTTCCTGTGAAATGCCAACTTTACTGGCTATGTGTATATCTTTCTGTGACTCGTCTGGTCAGTCATAACAATATCATGAACTTCATTGATCATTTTTGGGGTTGCAACATTGACAGGCCTTCCAGGGTGGGGGGGTCATCCTCAAGGCTCTGGATAGGTGGAGGGTGTGTAGTATGTGTCGTGAGAATGTGGATAGGTGGAGGGTGTGTAGTATGTGTGTCGTGAGAATGTGGATATGTGGAGGGTGTGTAGTATGTGTGTCGTGAGAATGTGGATAGGTGGAGGGTGTGTAGTATGTGTGTCGTGAGAATGTGGATAGGTGAGGGTGTGTAGTATGTATGTCGTGAGAATGTGGATAGGTGGAGGGTGTGTAGTATGTGTGTCGTGAGAATGTGGATAGGTGGAGGGTGTGTAGTATGTGTGTCGTGAGAATGTGGATAGGTGGAGGGTGTGTAGTATGTGTGTCGTGAGAATGTGGATAGGTGGAGGGTGTGTAGTATGTGTGTCGTGAGAATGTGGATGGGAGGAGTGTGTAGTATGTATGTCGTGAGAATGTGGATAGGTGGAGGGTGTGTAGTATGTGTGTCATGAGAATGTGGATAGGTGGAGGGTGTGTAGTAGTGTGTCGTGAGAATGTGGATAGGTGGAGGGTGTGTAGTATGTGTGTCGTGAGAATGTGGATAGGTGGAGGGTGTGTAGTATGTGTGTCGTGAGAATGTGGATAGGTGGAGGGTGTGTAGTATGTGTGTCGTGAGAATGTGGATAGGTGGAGGGTGTGTAGTATGTGTGTCGTGAGAATGTGGATGGGAGGAGTGTGTAGTATGTATGTCGTGAGAATGTGGATAGGGGAGGGTGTTTTAGTAGTTTGTCGTGAGAATGTGGATAGGTGGGGGTGTGTATTGTGTCGGAGAATGTGGATAAGTGGGGGGGGGGGGGGGGGGGAAAGGGGGGTGGTAGTATGGTTTCGTGGAATGTGGATAGGGGAGGGGGTAGCATGTGGTGTGAGAATTGGGGGGAGGAGTGGAGTTGTTTTGTCGTGAAAATTGGATGGGTGGGGGGTTTTTGTGTAGCAGTGTGCGTGGAATGGGATGGGAGGAGTGTGTAGTATGTGTATCATGAGAATGTGGATGGGAGGAGTGTGTAGTATGTATGTCATGAGAATGTGGATGGGAGGAGTGCGTAGTATGTATGTCATGAGAATGTGGATGGGAGGAGTGTGGTAGTTTTATGTTGGAGAATGTGGATAGGTGGAGGGTTAGATGGTGTGGGAAAAAGGGGGGGGAGGAGTGGAAGTAGTATGTATGAGAATGGGAGGGGGGGGAGTGTGTGTATGTGTAAAGAGAATGTGGATAGGTGGAGGGTGTGTAGTATGCGTGTCGTGAGAATGTGGATAGGTGGATGTGTGTAGTATGTATGTCGTGAGAATGTGGATGGGAGGAGTGTGTAGTATGTGTGTCATGAGAATGTGGATAGGTGGAGGGTGTGTAGTATGTATGTCGTGAGAATGTGGATAGGTGGAGGGTGTGTAGTATGTATGTCGTGAGAATGTGGATGGGAGGAGTGTGTAGTATGTATGTCGTGAGAATGTGGATGGGAGGAGTGTGTAGTATGTATGTCGTGAGAATGTGGATAGGTGGAGGGTGTGTAGTATGTGTGTAGTGAGAATGTGGATGGGAGGGTGTGTAGTATGCGTGTCGTGAGAATGTGGATGGGAGGAGTGTGTAGTATGTATGTCGTGAGAATGTGGATGGGAGGAGTGTGTAGTATGTATGTCGTGAGAATGTGGATAGGTGGAGGGTGTGTAGTATGTGTGTAGTGAGAATGTGGATGGGAGGAGTGTGTAGTATGTGTGTCGTGAGAATGTGGATGGGAGGAGTGCTTTTGTAGTATGTGTGTCGTGAGAATGTGGAGGGGTGGAGGGGTTTTTAGTATGGTGTCGTGAGATGGGAGGGGAGGAGTGTGTGTATTGTGTCGTGAGAAATGTGGAGGGGAGGGGGGGTTTTTAGTGTGTCGTGAGAAGTGGTGGGTGGAGGGTGGGGGGTATGTGTGTGTGAGAATGGGAGGGGAGGAGGGGTTTTTTAGTATGTGGTAGGAGAATGGGTAGGTGGGGGTGTGTAGTATGGTGTCGTGAGAATGTGGTAGGGGGGGAGGGTGGTAATTATGTTGTGAGAATGTAATAGGTGGAGGGTGGTGTGGGTGTCGGAGAATGTGGATAGGGGGAGGGTTTTTGTATTTATGGTGAGAATTTGGAAATGGTGGGGGGTGTGGTATCTATGTTGTAGAATGGGGATAGGTGGGGGTTTGTTTTTTTGTATGTCGTGGAATGGGATAGGTGGAGGGGTGTAGTATTATTTTTGTGAGATGTGGATAGGTGGAGTTTGTAGTATGTATGTCTGGGAGAATGTGGATGGGGGGAGGGTGGTAATCTATGTTGTGGAAAGTGGAGGGGAGGAGGGTGGGTATGTGTCGTGAGAATGGGGGATAGGTGGAGGGTGTGTAGATGGTTCGTGAGAATGTGGGGGGAGGAGTGTGTAGTATGGTGTGGGGGAGAATGTGGAAGGGGGGGGTGTGAGTGGTGTGAGAAGTGGATGGGAGGAGGGGGGTTTTTTTGTAGGGTCGTGAGAATGGGGAGGGAGGGTTTGGTGTATGTGGTCGTGAGAAGTGGATAGGGGAGGGTGTGTAGATGTGTCTGAGAATTAGAGGGGTGGAGGGTGTGAAGATGTGTGTCGTGAGAATGTGGAGGGAGGGTGTGTAGTAGTGTGTCGTGAAAAAATTGGAGGGGGAGGGGTGTAGTATTAGTTGTGAGAATGTGGTTTAGGGGAGGGTGGGTGGTATATTTTGGAGAATGGGATGGGGGGGTGGTAGTATGTATGGTGAGAATGTGGATAGGTGGAGGGTGTGTAGTATGTGTGTCGTGAGAATGTGGATAGGTGGAGTGTGTGTAGTATGTATGTTGTGAGAATGTGGATGGGAGGAGTGTGTAGTATCTATGTTGTGAGAATGTGGATGGGAGGGGGGTGTGTGTAGTATCTATGTTGTGAGAATGTGGATAGGTGGAGGGTGTGTAGTATGTGTGTCGTGAGAATGTGGATAGGTGGAGGGTGTGTAGTATGTGTGTCGTGAGAATGTGGATAGGTGGAGGTGTGTAGTATGTTGGTCGTGAGAATGTGGATAGGGGAGGGTGTGTAGTATGTATGTCGTGAGAATGTGGATAGGTGGAGGGTGTGTAGTATCTATGTTGTGAGAATGTGGATAGGTGGAGGGTGTGTAGTATGTGTGTCGTGAGAATGTGGATAGGTGGAGGGTGTGTAGTATGTGTGTCGTGAGAATGTGGATGGGAGGAGTGTGTAGTATGTATGTCGTGAGAATGTGGATAGGTGGAGGGTGTGTAGTATCTATGTTGTGAGAATGTGGATAGGGGGAGGGTGTGTAGTATGTTGTCGGGAAGGGGATAGGTGGAGGGTGGGTAGTATCTTTTTTGGAAATGGGGATGGGGGGAGGGTTTTTAGACATTTGGAGAATGGGGTAGGTGGAGGGTTTTGTGATTATGCGTGAGAAGTGGATAGGGGGGGGTGTGTAGTATCATGTGTGGAAGGGGTGGTGGGGGTTTTGTGTAGTAGAGTGTGAGAATGGGATAGGTGGGGGGTGTAGATCTATGTGTGAGAATGTGGATGGGAGGAGTGTTTTTAGTATGTGTCGTGAGAATGGGGATAGGTGGGGGGGGGTGTGTATATGGTGGTGAGAATGTGGATGGGAGGAGTGTGTAGTATTTGTCGTGAAAATGTGGTAGGGGGAGGGTTTTTAGAGTGGTCGGGGAAAATGGGAGGGGAGGGGGTTTTAGTATGTGTGTTGAGAAGGGGTGGGGGGAAAGGTGTGTGTAGTGGGTGAGAATGTGGATAGGTGGGGGTGTGAGGATGTGTGAGAAATGAGATAGGTGGAGGGTGTGAAGTATGTGTGTCGTGAGAATGTGGATGGGAGGGTGTGTAGTATGTGTGTCGTGAGAATGTGGATAGGGGAGGGTGTGTAGTATCTATGTTGTGAGAATGTGGATAGGGGGAGGGTGTGTAGTATCTATGTTGTGAGAATGTGGATGGGAGGGTGTGTAGTATGTATGTCGTGAGAATGTGGATAGGTGGAGGGTGTGTAGTATGTGTGTAGTGAGAATGTGGATAGGTTGTGTAGTATGTATGTTGTGAGAATTGTGGATGGGAGGAGTGTGTAGTATCTATTTTCGTGAGAATGTGGATAGGTGGAGGGTGTGTAGTATGTGTGTCGTGAGAATGTGGATAAGTGGAGGGTGTGTAGTATGTGTGTCGTGAGAATGTGGATAGGTGGAGGGTGTGTAGTATGTGTGTCGTGAGAATGTAGATAGGGGAGGGTTGTTGTAGTATGTATGTCGTGAGAATGTGGATAGGTGGAGGGTGTGTAGATCTATGTTGTGAGAATGTGGATAGGGGAGGGTGTTGTATATTGTGTGTGAGAATGTGGATAGGGGGGGGTGGGTAGATGTGTGTCTGAGAAGTGGAGGGGGGAGGAGTGGTGTTTTTGATGTGTGAGAATGGGGATAGGGGGAGGGTTGTAGTTATTTTTGTGGAATGTGGATAGGGGGAGGGGGTGTGTATGGTGTGTGAGAATGGGATAGGTGGAGGGTGTGAGTATGTGGTGTGAAAATGTGGAAGGTGGGGGGTTTTTGTGTATGTGGCGTGAGAATGGGATAAGGGGAGGGATTGTGAGTATGTGTCGTGAGAATGTGGAAAAGTGGAGGGTGTGGATGTGTATGTGAGAATGTGGTAGGTGGAGGGGGGGTGGTAAGGGGGAGAGGGGGGAGGAGTTTTTGATTTTTTTAAATTGAATATGGGGGGTTTTTTTTAAGCATGTGTGTCGTGGGAAAGGGATGGAGGAGTGTAGTATGTGACATGGAATGTGGATGGGAGGAGTGGTGAAAGTAGTCTGAGAATGTGGATGGGAGGAGTGCGTAGTATGTATGTCATGAGAATGTGGATGGGAGGAGTGTGTGTAGTATCTATGTTGTGAGAATGTGGATAGGTGGAGGTTGTGTAGTATGTGTGTCGTGAGAATGTGGATGGGAGGAGTGCGTAGTATGTATGTCATGAGAATGTGGATGGGAGGAGTGTGTAGTATGTGTATCATGAGAATGTGGATAGGTGGAGGGTGTGTAGTATGCGTGTCGTGAGAATGTGGATAGGTGGAGTGTGTAGTATGTATGTCGTGAGAATGTGGATGGGAGGAGTGTGTAGTATGTGTGTCATGAGAATGTGGATAGGTGGAGGGTGTGTAGTATGTATGTCGTGAGAATGTGGATAGGTGGAGGGTGTGTAGTATGTATGTCGTGAGAATGTGGATGGGAGGAGTGTGTAGTATGTATGTCGTGAGAATGTGGATGGGAGGAGTGTGTAGTATGTATGTCGTGAGAATGTGGATAGGTGGAGGGTGTGTAGTATGTGTGTAGTGAGAATGTGGATGGGAGGGTGTGTAGTATGCGTGTCGTGAGAATGTGGATGGGAGGAGTGGTTTGTTGTTGTCGGGGAAAATGTGGATGGGGGGGGGTTGTGTAGATGTATGTCGTGAGAAGTGGATAGGGGAGGGTGTGTAGTATGGTGTAGTGAGAATGTGGGGGAGAGGTTTTAGTATGTGTGTGATAAAGGGAGGGAGAAGGGTGTGTGGGTCGTGAGAAGGGGATGGGTGGAGGGTGTGAGATGGGGTCGTGAGAATGGGGAGGGAGGAGTGGGGGTTTAGATGTGTGTGTGAGAAGTGGAGGGAGGAGGTGTAGTATGGTGTGGGGAAAATGGGATAGGGGAGGGGGGTTTAGTAGTGTGTCGTGAGAAGTGGGGGGAGGAGTGTGTAGTATGTGTGTAGTGAAAAATGGGATAGGGGGGGGTTGTAGTATGGTGTCGTGAGAATGGGATAGGTGGGGGGGTTTTTGTAGTATTATGTTGGAAAAGTAGTAGGTGGGGGGTGAGTATGGTGTCGGGGAAAAGGGATAGGTGGAGGGATGATGAGTATCTTGTTGTGAGAATGGGGATAGGTGGAGGGTTGTGTAGTATCTATGGTTGTGAGATGTGGATAGGTGGGGTTGTGTAGTTAGTATGTATGTCGTGAGAATGTGGATAGGTGGAGGGTGTTAGTATCTATGTTGTGCAGAATGTGGATTAGGTGGAGGTTGTGTAGTATGTAGGCTGAGAATGTGGATAGGTGAGGGTGTGTGATCAAGTGTGTGAGAATTGGGATGGGAGGAGTGTGTAGTAGTGTCGTGAGAAAGTGGATAGGTGGAGGGGTGTGTAGTATGTGTGTCGTGAGAATGTGGATGGAGGAGTGTGTAGTATGTGTGTCGTGAGAATGTGGATAGGTGGAGGGTGTGTAGTATGTGTGTCGTGAGAATGTGGATGGGAGGAGTGTGTAGTATGGTTGTCGTGAGAATGTGGATGGAGGAGTGTGTGTAGTATGTGTGTCGTGAGAATGTGGATAGGTGGAGGGTGTGTAGTATGTATGTCGTGAGAATGTAGATAGGTGGAGGGGGTGAAGTATGTGTGTCGTGAGAATGTGGATGGGAGGGTGTGTAGTATGTGTGTCGTGAGAATGTGGATAGGGGAGGGTGTGTAGTATCTATGTTGTGAGAATGTGGATAGGGGGAGGGTGTGTAGTATCTATGTTGTGAGAATGTGGATGGGAGGGTGTGTAGTATGTATGTCGTGAGAATGTGGATAGGTGGAGGGTGTGTAGTATGTGTGTAGTGAGAATGTGGATAGGTGGAGTGTGTGTAGTATGTATGTTGTGAGAATGTGGATGGGAGGAGTGTGTAGTATCTATGTTGTGAGAATGTGGATGGGAGGAGGGTGTGTAGTATCTATGTTGTGAGAATGTGGATAGGTGGAGGGTGTGTAGTATGTGTGTCGTGAGAATGTGGAAAGGTGGAGGGTGTGTAGTATGTGTGTCGTGAGAATGTGGATAGGTGGAGGGTGTGTAGTATGTGTGTCGTGAGAATGTAGATAGGGGAGGGTGTGTAGTATGTATGTCGTGAGAATGTGGATAGGTGGAGGGTGTGTAGTATCTATGTTGTGAGAATGTGGATAGGTGGAGGGTGTGTAGTATGTGTGTCGTGAGAATGTGGATAGGTGGAGTGTGTGTAGTATGTGTGTCGTGAGAATGTGGATGGGAGGAGTGTGTAGTATGTATGTCGTGAGAATGTGGATAGGTGGAGGGTGTGTAGTATCTATGTTGTGAGAATGTGGATAGGGGGAGGGTGTGTAGTATGTGTGTCGTGAGAATGTGGATAGGTGGAGGGTGTGTAGTATCTATGTTGTGATAATGTGGATAGGTGGAGGGTGTGTAGTATCTATGTTGTGAGAATGTGGATAGGTGGAGGGTGTGTAGTATGTATGTCGTGAGAATGTGGATAGGTGGAGGGTGTGTAGTATCTATGTTGTGAGAATGTGGATAGGTGGAGGTTGTGTAGTATGTATGTCGTGAGAATGTCGATAGGTGGAGGGTGTGTAGTATCTATGTTGTGAGAATGTGGATGGGAGGAGTGTGTAGTATGTGTCGTGAGAATGTGGATAGGTGGAGGGTGTGTAGTATGTGTGTCGTGAGAATGTGGATGGGAGGAGTGTGTAGTATGTGTGTCGTGAGAATGTGGATAGGTGGAGGGTGTGTAGTATGTGTGTCGTGAGAATGTGGATGGGAGGAGTGTGTAGTATGTGTGTCGTGAGAATGTGGATGGGAGGAGTGTGTGTAGTATGTGTGTCGTGAGAATGTGGATAGGTGGAGGGTGTGTAGTATGTATGTCGTGAGAATGTAGATAGGTGGAGGGTGTGAAGTATGTGTGTCGTGAGAATGTGGATGGGAGGGTGTGTAGTATGTGTGTCGTGAGAATGTGGATAGGGGAGGGTGTGTAGTATCTATGTTGTGAGAATGTGGATAGGGGGAGGGTGTGTAGTATCTATGTTGTGAGAATGTGGATGGGAGGGTGTGTAGTATGTATGTCGTGAGAATGTGGATAGGTGGAGGGTGTGTAGTATGTGTGTAGTGAGAATGTGGATAGGTGGAGTGTGTGTAGTATGTATGTTGTGAGAATGTGGATGGGAGGAGTGTGTAGTATCTATGTTGTGAGAATGTGGATAGGTGGAGGGTGTGTAGTATGTGTGTCGTGAGAATGTGGAAAGGTGGAGGGTGTGTAGTATGTGTGTCGTGAGAATGTGGATAGGTGGAGGGTGTGTAGTATGTGTGTCGTGAGAATGTAGATAGGGGAGGGTGTGTAGTATGTATGTCGTGAGAATGTGGATAGGTGGAGGGTGTGTAGTATCTATGTTGTGAGAATGTGGATAGGTGGAGGGTGTGTAGTATGTGTGTCGTGAGAATGTGGATAGGTGGAGTGTGTGTAGTATGTGTGTCGTGAGAATGTGGATGGGAGGAGTGTGTAGTATGTATGTCGTGAGAATGTGGATAGGTGGAGGGTGTGTAGTATCTATGTTGTGAGAATGTGGATAGGGGGAGGGTGTGTAGTATGTGTGTCGTGAGAATGTGGATAGGTGGAGGGTGTGTAGTATGTGTGTCGTGAGAATGTGGATAGGTGGAGGGTGTGTAGTATGTGTGTCGTGAGAATGTGGATGGGAGGAGTGTGTAGTATGTATGTCGTGAGAATGTGGATAGGTGGAGGGTGTGTAGTATGTGTGTCGTGAGAATGTGGATAAGTGGAGGGTGTGTAGTATGTGTGTCGTGAGAATGTGGATGGAAGGAGTGTGTAGTATGTGTATCATGAGAATGTGGATAGGTGGAGGGTGTGTAGTATGTGTGTCATGAGAATGTGGATAGGTGGAGTGTGTGTAGTATGTGTGTCGTGAGAATGTGGATGGGAGGAGTGTGTAGCATGTGTGTCGTGAGAATGTGGATGGGAGGAGTGTGTAGTATGTGTGTCGTGAGTGTGTGGATAGGTGGAGGGTGTGTAGTATGTGTGTCATGAGAATGTGGATAGGTGGAGGGTGTGTAGTATGTGTGTCGTGAGAATGTTGATGGGAGGAGTGTGTAGTATGTGTATCATGAGAATGTGGATAGGTGGAGGGTGTGTAGTATGTGTGTCATGAGAATGTGGATAGGTGGAGGGTGTGTAGTATGTGTGTCGTGAGAATGTTGATGGGAGGAGTGTGTAGTATGTGTGTCGTAAGAATGTGGATAGGTGGAGGGTGTGAAGTATGTGTGTCGTGAGAATGTTGATGGGAGGAGTGTGTAGTATGTGTGTCGTGAGAATGTGGATGGGAGGAGTGTGTAGTATGTGTGTCGTGAGAATGTGGATAGGTGGAGGGTGTGTAGTATGTGTGTCGTGAGAATGTGGATAGGTGGAGGGTGTGAAGTATGTGTGTCGTGAGAATGTGGATAGGTGGAGGGTGTGTAGTATGTGTGTCGTGAGAATGTGGATGGGAGGAGTGTGTAGTATGTATGTCATGAGAATGTGGATGGGAGGAGTGTGTAGTATGTGTGTCATGAGAATTTTGATGGGAGGAGTGTGTAGTATGTGTGTCATGAGAATGTGGATGGGAGGAGTGCGTAGTATGTATGTCGTGAGAATGTGGATGGGAGGAGGGTGTGTAGTATGTATGTCGTGAGAATGTGGATGGAAGGAGGGTGTATTTATTCAACATGAACTCAATATTTATATCCAGAATATTTATTTAAAACAATAACATGAAAACAAACATAGTCAATATAAAATTAAAATACCACAATAATATACATGAATATAAATGGACCATTCTGAACAATTTAATTGAAATGCCAGTGTAAAGAATCTCAATATTGGTATTTTAGATGTATAGTGTGGACATTTTTTATCTAAGATTAGAACGCCACAAAGTGGATGTGTCACCTATGCCCACTTAATAGAAATGGTGTGATTTTGAAAATTTCATGGTCACATAAAAAGCATCATAGATGGAGTTTGATATCCACGCATCATACGAGGTCATATGTGGGAGGTATATCATGATTTATACTATTGTGCTTGGCATAAATCCAGCAATACATGGAATTTGACACAAGGATTGAACTGTAATTCTCATTCATGAAAAAGCCATGCAATAAGTTACATAATAATGTGACAAACAGCTATATGGCAGCAATTAATCATAAAAATTTCCTATGTTTAAAGGGCCATAATTCCAGTAAAACACAGAACAGTAATACAGGGTTATAACTTGATTTGTAATTCATTGTGAATAAGATACATACTAAGTTTGAATTTCATGTGGCAAGTGGTGGCAAAAGGTTGAAAACTATGTACCTTTGCACAAAGGGACATAACTCAAACAAAAATAGAATTTTGACTTCATGTTCAAACTCAATCTGTAATCTCATACGATAAAGCCACATAACAAGTAACAAATTGATGTAGGATGTGTAGCGAAAACAAGTCCAGAAACAGACAATTTCCTGTGTGCAAATGGCTCATAACTCAGTATGTACAATAATATACAATATCCACTTGAGGTTCTGATTTTTTCTCTAAAAGCATTTAGTTGTGTGTAGGACACTTTTCTCTAAACATGCAGAGGAAAATTTCAATAACAATACATTTGTAATATACTTCATTGGACAGTTACATTGCAGCTGCATTCTACAATATCGTTTACTTTCAAATGAACAACTGTAGATTTGTATGTCGTATGTTAATCATGTAAATTAGCATGTGAATCACCTGCAAAATAGCATGTCAATTACATGTAAATTAGCATGTGAATCACCTGCAAAATAGCATGTCAATTACATGTAAATCAGCATGTTAATCACATGTAAATAAATATGTCAATCAGATGCAACTTAGCATGTTAAATTCTCACCTGGATATTTCGGTGATCATCAGTAAAAACTAAAAGTGATACATACGTTACAAAATTTTCCCATTTAGGGATCTTCCTCACTGTAAGTTAAAAACTTTTCTTTAACTGACATTTACTTTTCTGATTACAAAGGTGCAAAACAGTTGAAAAGCACTCAACTTTAATAACCAATTTTTACTTCCTATATGGGGCCCATCCCTCTGCCTCAATGAGTTGGAGAATAGACTTTGGATCAAAATCCTTTAAACAACCATAAAGAGGAATAAGAGAGACTTCAAACAAATTCTCTATATCCCCTATAGAGCCTTGTTGAAGTGACCCTAGCTAGGGAGCCAATCCTTCAATTCAAACAAAATTCAGCCTCCTTTACCCAATGAAGCAAATTTTAGCCAAACCTACCAAACTGCACAAACGAATACCCCAATAATTTATCGGGCCAAATTTGACCAAAATCCAATTTGTGGATTTACCTCTATTGACCCCAGGAGAGCCACATCCTCCATTTATACAACAACACGTTTCTTTTACCTAATCATACTCCATACCAGATTTGATAAAAAAATATATTTAGTCATTCAGGACAAGTAGCAATTTAAAGGATTTCACTTTATTTCTCCATTAGGGCCCAACCCCTCATGCTCTATGTGATTCTTCTGATCACATTTAGTCAAAATCCATTACACCCTTTTAATTTATGACTATAAAATTTAAAGGACTTAACTCTATGCCCAATTTTGGCCCCACCTCTCATGCCCCATGGAAGAACAGTCAACATTTATGCAAATAGTTACTAGTAACAAAAATTAAATTTTCAACTTGACCGTAAGCCAGGGAAGTTTCAATTTTATTTCATCAATTTTGCTTCAAAAAGTTATAAACAAAGAGATCCTACAGGGATCTTGGCACCCAGCACTGTATGATCTTTAATTGATCTATGTAAAACTTATCTTTTTCTACTTAATTCATCTTTCTCCTTTTCCTCCTAATCATTTAAAAACAAGAGGAACTTAAATATGAAATTAGAGAATGATCTATCAAGGCCTTTCTGAGAAATAGTGATAATAAATTTCAGCCAACACTTAATTGAAACAAAGAACAATGTACAATAAATATGTACACCTACATTGTCACAGCTTTAAAGATCAAAGAAGAATAGAAATAACAAACTTTAACTGTTAAATCCAAGATGGTCACTTGTTAGTAATTTTGTTTATGAACAACCAGGGACCAAGTTAATCCTACTTGTGTAATGATAGAAATTTAAGCTGGACCTTTTGGAGGAACAGTGACATCAAATGTCAAAATCCAAGATGGATGTCCACCAGCCATTGGCTTTATACATAACTAGGGACCAAAAGGAACCGACATATTAAAGATCTATTATGCACTTCCTGAGAAATAGCAGTAACAAATTAAACTTCAACTGTCAAAATTTAAAATAGCGGCATGCCAACCACTTTTGTTTTCTGATCAGTCTCAACTTTTAACATACGTAACTATTTGATATAGATCCATTAGTTATTTGCTGAGAAATAGTTGTAACAATTTAATATTTATAGCTGTCACAATTCAAAAAGTAAAAAGTTGCCTCAAGGCTGTTTTGTATTCTGATCTGTCTCCAAATTAATATAAACACGCACAACTAGGGACCAAGGGAAACCTACATATGAAATTTGAATACAATAATTTGGTGTTTTCTTACAACTAACAATTACAAAGATTGTTTACAGATAATGGAAGAAAATTGAATAGTTCACCATCTGATGATGGTTTGGCTAAAAATATACCAGTAAGAATGGGAGCTTTGTTCCTTAATACTGACAGGGAACTAGTGAAGGATTAGTATCTTTAATGGTAACCCTCAGAAAAGGATTTCTCAAACTTAAAAATAATGCTGTCTTTTATATATCTAAATGTCAAATATATATACACATCCACACAAAATTTCTCTTATTATAAGTATTTACTGTACATATATCTGAATATCAAATATACACATCGATCTAAATAACATGTACTCATACATATTTATTTATTTACAATATGTATATGAGAGAATGGAATAAGAATATGTGATTGCAGTGTTTATCATCAAAGTACATGTAGTAGAAGGAAAGGAAGAAATCACCTTACTATGTCAGATAAGTAGTGACTGGCAGGGTTAAGTATGATAGAGGGTACAGAACAACTGACCACCTCATGGAAAAAAGCTGGAAATAGAAGTTTGTTTTATCCTAAATATACTGACTGTACATTACCACTGTGTCGTTTACATTTTAACAAAACAAACACTCACAAATATTGCAACAGGAAAGTATGTAAAAAGATTCATTTTTTTTTGTGAAGATAACTTGTCTTTACACATTTCCTGTGAAGATAATTTGTCTTTACACATTTCTTATGAAGCAGATTCGTCTTTACACATTTCTTCTTCTGAAGATTTGTCTTTACACATTTCCTGTGAAGATTTGTCTTTACACATCTCCTGTGAAGATTTCTCTTTACACATCTCCTGTGAAGAAGATTTGTCTTTACACATCTCCTGTGAAGATTCGTCTTTACACATTTCTTCTTCTGAAGATTCGTCTTTACATATTTCTTATGAAGCAGATTTGTCTTTACACATCTCCTGTGAAGAAGATTAGTCTTTACACATTTCTTTTGAAGAAGATTTGTCTTTACACATCTCCTGTGAAGAAGATTTGTCTTTACACATCTCCTGTGAAGAAGATTAGTCTTTACACATTTCTTCTGAAGAAGATTTGTCTTTACACATCTCCTGTGAAGATTTGTCTTTACACATTTCTTCTGAAGAAGATTTGTCTTCACACATTTCTGGTGAGGAAGTAAGACTTTGTTGATGAACTAGCTGTGGGAAGGATTTCTGAAAGGTTTTTGATGAGAGGTCATCCTCACTGAAGTTATTTCTATACAACTCTTCTGAAGATGATTTATACTGATTTCTGGTTATTTCCTCCAGAGAAGAATCAAGATGTTTCTGTTCAGCGGTGTCTTCTCCCTGACTTTGTGCATGAGAGTGAGAGATATTGTTCTCCAAGGATCCTTGTTGCTCTTCTGTTTTACAGTATTTTCCTGGTCGAGACAGATCCTTGCCCATTGCTTTCTGGGGATGAAAGAACTTGTAGTATGCTACCAGACATAGCATATGTAGAAGGAGACCTGGTATGACAGAGAAGGCAGTGTTATACCAGGGGGAGTAGACAACAATCCCTGCCTTGGTAAGGTACACCACTACAGCCATCATAATAAAGTTCTCCAAATAGAACATCCCATAATATAGCAACATTGTCCACAATGTCTTTCCATCTTTCAGATTTATGAAACAAAACACACTGATGAAGCTGACCAACAGCAGGAAAGCTGCACGACAGATCTGTCCCTCACAGACGCCAGTGAGTCGTGGGTTGATGGCGATATACATGATGAATGCTAGGATAACATGTAAAGCTACACCTCCTATGAGAATATTATGGAAGTATGAGACACATAGTCCCAGCAACAGGAAGCGTGGACCAAGCTCAAACAGTCGACAGGCCATGTAGATGGCCGACGGCCCGTACCGGATATTACGTCGGTCAGACACGGCACGTCTGACAGTGCGGTAGTAGGACGTCACTGTTAGCGCAGTGGAGACCCAGGAAGACAGCAATGCTAACACTGAAAATATCACAAAATATGTATATATTGTAAACATTATAGAAAAACATCTTAGACCACACAGACTGGTGCTTATAATCTTAATACTACAGGGGTAAGTATCATAAACTATACACCACAGGGACCAGTATATATAAACTACATACCACAGGGACCAGTATATATAAACTACACACCACAGGGACCAGTATATATAAACTACATACCACAGGGGCCAGTATATATAAACTATACACCACAGGGACCAGTATATATAAACTAAACACCACAGGGACTAGTATATATAAACTACATACCACAGGGACCAGTATATATAAACTACATACCACAGGGACCAGTAAATATAAACTACATACCACAGGGACTAGTATATATAAACTATACACCACAGGGACCAGTATATATAAACTACATACCACAGTGACCAGTATATATAAACTACACACCACAGGGACCAGTATATATAAACTACATACCACAGGGACCAGTATATATAAACTACACACCACAGGGACCAGTATATATAAACTACACACCACAGGGACCAGTATATATAAACTACACACCACAGGGACCAGTATATATAAGCTACACACCACAGGGGCCAGTATATATAAACTACATACCACAGGGGCCAGTATATATAAACTATATACCACAGGGGCCAGTATATATAAACTAAACACGACAGGGACCAGTATATATAAACTACATACCACAGGGATCAGTATATATAAACTGCATACCACAGGGGCCAGTATATATAAACTATACACCACAGGGACCAGTATATATAAACTACATACCACAGGAACCAGTATATATAAACTACATACCACAGGGGCCAGTATATATAAACTACATACCATGGGGACCAGTATATATAAACTAAACACCACAGGAACCAGTATATATAAACTTCATACCACAGGGACCAGTATATATAAACTACATAACATGGGAACCAGTATCATAAACTAACTACTACAGGGACCAGTATATATAAACTACACACCACAGCAACCAATACCTAAAACAAGAGCTGTTGGAGAACAGCATAGCTCGTCTCGCAAATGTTTGTCACTAGATTATTAAAATGTATTAATTGGTATTGCTTCGAAAATTGCATTAATAATATTTATATTGGTTACTTGATCAGATTGTGTTTTGTGTATTTATGCAATTTTCAAAACCATACCAATTTATATATATATTTATACATGTAAATTATTTATTGACAAACATTCGGGAGACAAGCTATGCTGTTGTAGATTGAATAAGTATATTAAATACAAATGTAATTGCTTTTGGACCCATTTCTTCAATTTTTTTGTATAAAATATTATTCTAATGAGAGTTGTCTCCCTTGAAAAATGTTGACCGGTATAAATTGTCTAATAATGTGAGCATTTTCACATTGTTTGTTTTTTCAGTTTCACTCCAAGAAGGGATAGTGTAACTCCAGAGGGACTCTTTCACCAAATATCAGCACTCTAGTACAATTATAAAGTAATGTATTCATACCTTTCAACACTTGCATCAAAAACTTAACGCAAAAGTCCAAAAAATTTCAAACATCTGTTTATTCCCCCAGAAAATCTTTTAGTTTAACTCTGGCAGGGGAGAGTGTAACCCCCACAGGAACCATATTACCATAAATTACTATGCCTTGCACCAAAAACTTAACATTTGAAAATATAAGCTCTCACTCTTCTTCGAAGAGACAAACTAAAGTTATATATCACGGGGGCCAGTATTATAAACTTAATACCAGAGAAACCAAGGAATTGATTTAGGGACATTTTTAGTACTAGCAAGGTAAACAAATGAAAATCAGGGAAATTACCTCGGAGTTCATCCAGGCTCACAATACTACGGATTACAAGGAAGAGTTGTAGTAATAGTTGAAATGTTGACTCTAGAAAACCATCCACCAGACTCAATATGGCTGCATCCCTCTTCTGCTCGATGGCTTTGTGAGAAATATCCTTCCTTTTCTCTTCATCTTGTTCTTTCCATGTGCAGTATATACGATAGATAAACTCCAGCATCCTGAATTAAAACAAGAAGCTTTAGGTTATCTAATCAGTGTCCAGCAAAGAAGTCAGTACTGAAACAAAGCTGACAGAAAATTACTTGTAGTTCTTAAAATAATGTAACAAGGATAGTATGAGATATATACTGACTAGTTAAATAACGAAAACTCAACAAAGCTACATCACCCGACCTCTTGAGCCAATGAACTAATTAATATACACACCAAACGTCCACTAGCCCAAACTAAAAACCTACAAGCCCAACAAATACTAAATAAGGGAAAATAATCAGAAAATTAAAGATTAAATAAACAGCATATTCAGAAATGTGCTGCATGATACATTCTTTATATCTATTATGTATCAGTTTCCATTTGAAAAAGAAATAATTATAACGAAGCATTGAAACTGCAATTAAATCACAGCAGAAATTATAGGTACACGATACTTTGCACAAAATCCATAATCCAGTGCAGTGACCTTTCAGTCTGGAATCCCCAATAGGCTATCACTATTCTGTCTAATTTTATATTGGCCGGGAGTACTGACTCCCAATTTCACTTGTCCAAATGACCACAAGAACAATATTTTAATGTTAACAATAGCTTTCAAAGTCATTTAAAAGGAATCTTAAAAGGAACAAAGGTCAGAGGTCATATATGTCCATCTTCAATAATCAAGGCTTATGATTGCATTACACTCCACGAACCCTATTGTTACACTCCACGAACCCTATCGTTACACTCCACAAACCCTATCGTTACACTCCACGAACCCTATCGTCACACTCCACGAACCCTATCGACACACTCCACGAACCCTATCGTTACACTCCACGAACCCTATTGTTACACTCCACAAACCCTATCGTTACACTCCACGAACCCTATCGTTACACTCCACGAACCCTATCGTTACACTCCACAAACCCTATTACACTCTACAAACCCTATTGTTACACTCCACAAACCCTATTGTTACACTCCACAAACCCTATCGTTACACTCCACAAACCCTATCGTTACACTCCACAAACCCTATCGTTACACTCGACGAACCCTATTGTTACACTCCACAAACCCTATTGTTACACTCCACAAACCCTATCGTTACCCTCCACAAACCCTATCGTTACACTCCACGAACCCTATCGTTACACTCCACAAACCCTATTGTTACACTCCACGAACCCTATCATTACACTCCACAAACCCTATCGTTACACTCCACAAACCCTATCGTTACACTCCACAAACCCTATCGTTACACTCGACGAACCCTATTGTTACACTCCACAAACCCTATTGTTACACTCCACAAACCCTATCGTTACACTCGACGAACCCTATCGTCACACTCCACGAACCCTATCGTTACACTCCACAAACCCTATCGTTACACTCGACAAACCCTATTGTTACACTCCACAAACCCTATTGTTACACTCCACAAACCCTATCGTTACACTCCACAAACCCTATCGTTACACTCCACAAACCCTATCGTTACACTCCACAAACCCTATCGTTACACTCCACAAACCCTATTGTTACACTCCACAAACCCTATCGTTACACTCCACAAACCCTATCGTTACACTCCACAAACCCTATCGTTACACTCCACAAACCCTATCGTTACACTCCACAAACCCTATCGTTACACTCCACAAACCCTATTGTTACACTCCACAAACCCTATTGTTACACTCCACAAACCCTATCGTTACACTCCACAAACCCTATTGTTACACTCCACAAACCCTATCGTTACACTCCACAAACCCTATTGTTACACTCCACAAACCCTATTGTTACACTCCACAAACCCTATCGTTACACTCGACGAACCCTATATAGTTGTTAGCTCTGGCCCTCTAGCAGATTTGAAATTACCGCCCTTTAAACAAAGAAATTTTCTACCAATCTAAATTAAGGGTTAACTTCTTTCTGGTGATGATCAATTTAAAAAAAAAAGAGATAATACTTAAAAAGTAATCTAAAGGAAACAAGAGGCCCAGAGGATCTGTATAGCTCACCTGGATATTTCAGTAATCATGATAGAACACACTCCTTTATTTGGTTAATTAGAAATCCTTTTCCCAGATTGGGATCTGCCACCAAGTACCATATGAATTGAAGTCAACACATTCCTTTCACTAACATTAAGCTTACTGGTTCAAAAGAAGATCAATATAAATCAAGCTGAAAAGCACTCTGTATCAACCAATTTTGACTTCCTTTATTGGGTTCAGCATCTCTGCATTAGCGAGGATTAGACTTTTAAGTTAAACCTATTCAGTTCATGTTGCTCAAGGAGGTTGCAGACCAAATTTGATCAAATATGCTTTAAACATTTTAAAGGAGGGGCAGAAAAAATTATTATACAATTATATGAAATGAAACTGTATATACTGGTTCACCTTTACAGGGCCATTCCTTCGTTTGAATACAGTGTATATCGACAAAATGAAACTTAATTGGAAATGTGAATTTTTGCAAAGTAGTAAAAATCATAATCTTTAAATTAAGAAGGCAGTTTTACTCTCAAGGGAAACCAAAGTACTTCAAGTATCAAATCATAAAAAGTTCTCAACCCGAAATATCACTAATTACCACAAAGGCAGACGGTATTTGTGTAGGAAATGCCATTTGTCTGTTCATTTGGGCATTACTTTCATTACTGGTAGCTAAACTCATATAATCCTCATTAGGGCATAGATTTTATCAATTGAAAATGTGCACATTTCAGATGTCCGAACAAGGGAGTGCCCCTTTAACCAATGCTTCATGCCATATATTGATCAAATACTGTTATTCCTACCATACTACCCTTCGTATACATAAAGAAGGATTTCATTTGCTATATTACCATATTGGGCCCTGCCCCTTGGCCTCCACCTGCATTAATCCCACTATTTGTACAATCACTATTCACCACCATATAGTTGTGCTACCAGATCAATTGCTAAGTCAATCCAGAAGAGAACAAGCTAAACTAGAGCTGTCACCTAGGGGATGACAAGTATACCCCCCGCTATGTTTAGGTAAGAACTAAGTGAATGCATAGCCGAACAAAATTTTACTCGTTTTTAAAGAAAAAGGGGCATAACTCTATTAGAACTGGTTATTCGGCAAAATCTTTGCATAGAGCTAAGCCTCATAGGGTCCTCTAACTACATACCAAATTATAGTAAAATCCATTGAAAACAAAGCAAATGCATAGCCGGACAATCTAGTAACCATTTTTTACATAAAGGGGCATAACTCTGTAAAAAGGTTTTTTTTCGGAAGAAGCCGTTACTGGAGACAAAACTTCATGCCATCCTTCAACTCTGTATAAGAAAATCCATCAAAAACTAAGTGAATGCATAGCCGGACAAAATTATGACACATTTTGTATGAAAAAGGGGCATAACTCTCTTAAAAAGGGCTAAAGTGGCATAATTTGTTTAAAAGGACTACTTGGGAAAAATCACAACACCATATGGTCTTTTAACTATACACCAATTTTGTGAAAACTGAGGAAATGCATAACTGGACAAAATTATAACCATTTTTCAAATAAAGGGGCATAACTATGTAAAAAGCGTTTTTTCAGAAAAAGCATTTACTGGAGGCACAAGTGCGTGCAGTCCTTCAACTGTGTAAAAAGTTTCAAGAAAATCCATTGAAAACAAAATAAATCCATAGCGGGACAAACTTGTAACCATTTCTTACATAAAGGGTCATAACTCCGGGTTTTATAGGAAAAAGCTGTTCCTGGCGGCAAAATTCCAAGGGATGCTACCAAGGGATACTACCAAGGGATACTACCTAGGGACCTAGGGATACTACCTAGGGATACTACCTAGGGAAACTATCTAGGGATACTACCAAGGGATACTACCAAGGGATACTACCTATGGATGCTACCAAGGGATGCTACCAAGGGATGCTACCAAGGGATACTACCTAGGGACCTAGGGATACTACCTAGGGATACTACCAAGGGATACTACCTAGGGATACTACCAAGGGATACTGCCAAGGGATACTACCTATGGATGCTACCAAGGGATGCTACCAAGGGATACTACCAAGGGATACTATCTAGGGATACTATCTAGGGATACTACCAAGGGATACTACCAAGGGATACTACCTAGGGATACTACCTAGAGATACTACCTAGAGATGCTACCTAGGGATACCACCAAGGGATACTACCTAGAGATGCTACCAAGGGATACTACCTAGAGATGCTACCAAGGGATACTACCTAGAGATACTACCTAGGGATACTATCTAGGGATACTACCAAGGGATACTACCTAGGGATACTACCAAGGGATACTACCAAGGGATACTACCTAGAGATGCTACCAAGGGATACTACCAAGGGATACTACCAAGGGATACTACCAAGGGATACTACCTAGAGATGCTACCAAGGGATACTACCAAGGGATACTACCTAGAGATGCTACCAAGGGATACTACCAAGGGATACTACCTAGAGATGCTACCAAGGGATACTACCAAGGGATACTACCTAGGGATACTATCTAGGGATACTACCTAGGGATACTACCTAGGGATGCTACCAAGGGATACTACCAAGGGATACTACCAAGGGATACTACCAAGGGATACTACCTAGGGATACTACCAAGGGATACTACCTAGGGATACTACCAAGGGATACTACAAAGGGATACTATCTAGGGATACTACCTAGGGATACTACCAAGGGATACTACCTAGGGATACTACCAAGGGATACTACCTAGGGATACTACCTAGGGATACTACCAAGGGATACTACCTAGAGATACTACCTAGAGATGCTAGCCTAGCTACCAGTCAAATAAGAGTGACATCAATGATATGGCTTAGTTCCAGAAAAAAAGTCGCTTATTTTGGCCCCACCCCTTAGCACCTGGGGGATCAGCCCCACCAAGTCCATTTGTATAATTCTGAAAGCCTGATTATATTTTCAGAAGAGCTAATTTCCCGTTTCATTACAAAAATAAAGAACCTAAGTTTACTGGTATTATCGCATTTATCAGTAATGGTAAAAAGAAATAAATTCTAAATTTCAATTGAATTTTCAGAAAAATGTTGTAAACTTAACTACAACATCAACTATGTATACACAGTCATATAATTATGTCCATAAATGACCTTGATTTTTAATAGAGACCTAGTTGTAACAACAATGGGACGCTGGCTGGGGTGCTGGCTGAGAATGTTTAATATTAATAAACAAAATTAAGTCGTGTTGCAGAATATTTGGTTGATACAAGTGTAACAATATTATAATTAACAGAGAAGTAGCCTCTATGTCCGATCATGAGCTGAATTACGCCCATCTGAACTGGAGCGTAGACACTAAGACAGTCCAGATTGAACATCTATTCCTATAGCTACCTTTCCTTGTATAAAATTTACACTGACTTGTAATTCAACATTTAAGAACTTGTTTTGACTTTGACCTTGACCCCGTACAATCTTGGTGTATTTATCTCAATTGTAAAAATATCTTCTTCTTTTTAAGACACACTAAGGCCTCTTTTATTTAGTGTAAGATCAATTTTTAGGATGTCATAATAATAATTTTAATTAGTTTCAACTTTTATTTCATTAAAAGGAATGAACAACAGGCATAGACTTGTAGTTTTCTCCTATAGGTAACAATGAGTATAGAATTATACATGTATAGTAGAAAATATACTAGTGTAACAGAATTGAGTTGGCAATGTTGAACATTTACTGTACATAGTTTTTGAACTTTTTCTATCAATTATCCATGACTTCATTAATGAAATTTTGTTGAAAAAGATATATCTTGTGCTTCCTCACATAATAAACATGTGCATATGTTGGAAGATATAAAAATTTAAAACAAAGTGTTCCAGAATCATGATATGCTTACCAAAGTATGTTAAAACGGTATTGCAAACATTTCATATTGTAATGACTATTTATTTCTGGAAACAGAAATTGATGAAGATATTATGAAATGGAACTCCAATATCTTTCAACAATTTTCTTCATCCAGATTATATAATCTTGTAGATGAAGCCATTTTCCGAAATGTTCCTGTATCATTCACTCGAACGATTTTATCAAAACGCTTATGATTTCAAAAGAGTTTTCGGACTTTATCCTAATTCAAGAGATGGCGGTAGAAACCATCCAAAGGGATATGACAAATGCATTGTCAAATCAGAATGAACAAAGCCAAAAAATCCACGAAAATATGAATGCGCTCATTTCGGGTAAATAGCACTTTCAATTATTAACCTGATAAATAGCATTTTTGGAGGATGTGTTTCAAAAAGCATTTCTATTGTCTACCTTTTATATAGTGTAAAATAAGGAAAGGTATAATAATATCAAATTCTTATCTTTGATCCACCACACCTCAAAACAAAAACACTGACATTTGATTTTCTTTTCATTTTTTATATCTCTGTATTCTCCCCTTTAAAATGAGGTATATCATTTAAAAAGTTAGTCATCAGAAAATTTTGACTTTTCACCAGAGCAGATCCTTTAAAGATTATCTAGAATTCAATTTTGCGACTCACTTTTGGCATGACTAAGCTGATAACAGATTATTAAATCTACAGGTATTTTTTCCATGGAAATGTTGTCAATCACCATTGTAGTCCGAGTTTCCTCTGGCCCTGACATCAGATCTGGTTATCACCATTGATTTCAATGCCAAGGCTTCTGATAATGACAACCACTAATTATATAAGTTCTATATACCTGTAGTAAAACTCACCTGTAAACTCTGCCTAGTTGGAAAAATGTAAATAAACATCTGATGACCATAGGCCGCTTACTCCTGTTATGAGATGCGTGATTTCTGTAGTCGATGTAGCTCCACACGACCGACACGGCACCAGACACAACCGCTGGAACCAAGATGAAGCCAAGTGTCAAATTTCTCAGGACATACTGACGAGTTAGGTGGTACCTCACCACAAGCGCGATGTCCGTCCCCAGATCCACGGCGAACATAACCAGAGAGATTATCGAGAACGCTAAGTCCAGCTTAGTGTAAACAGGTGGCCACGTTTTGACCACACGTACTTGACCAGTGATTCCGCCGTTTTGACGAGCCAGGTCAGCGAGGTCACTCTGGTCCTGATGTAGGAGTTTCGCATCACTGACGTCACGTGGGTCATCCTCGTCTTCCTCCATGTTTAGCGTGGTCGAATCGTCGTCCGTCGTGTTGTCAGGTTCTGTGTCATTGTTTGGTGGCCGGAGAGAATTCACCGAACCGCGTACTTGTTCATCTCTCTCGCACTGAATCTTTTCTTCCACTTCATTGGACGAGAAATCGAAATTATGATAGGATATTCTCAACAATCCAGTGTCTGGGACATCCCTTCCTCTGTTGTTATGACGCGACATATCGATCGGTTTTAATGTTACATATTAGACCTAACGTAACGTTATAGGTTAATTTTGCAGCCTCAGGCAGTGCGCCTAACGGAAATCCGCGGGAGGTATTTATAGTCACACAAGGAATTTCCCTTTCTGTACACGTGTGTATGACGTCCACGTGATCTCTAACCACTACTCTCATGTCAAATTCAAGAGCCATATTTCCGTTTTGTTAATGAACGGGATGATCTACATACATGTGTGAAACTAGAATTTTATGTTGTTTGGGAGTATGTGGCTTTAAAGATAGGTACAATTGAATTAAACCTATCTCTAATTGAATTGAACCTATCTTTAATTGAATTGAACCTATCTTCAATTATTTGAAGATATGTTCAATTAAATGAATATATGTTAATTTGGCGTTCCCGGATGATATTAACACGTCTGTAATGGTTATTACAAAACACGTATATATTTGTATGCAATGTCAATTATATATATATATATACCTATATATACCAGTAGATTTTACAGCCTTTAGAAAAGTCACCTTTGAATTATTATTTTGAAGTGTGTACGTTACATCAATGTATTTCATGATCATTTTTTTCACCCATAGTCATCGTGCTTGGTCCGTCGTACGCCTTCCGCCAAGTGTAAATTTTTCACTTTTTAAACGTTCAAGTTTCACCAGTGGGATTCAGCTCTAATTTACAAGAAAGTATCCTGAGATGATGCTGACCAAGTGTTGATATTTTTCGGTCAGTACGAAATCAAAGATGGCCGCCATAGGAGCCATCTTGAAAAAAAAATTAAACTTTATCACCAGTTCCACTGGTGCCATTGAGTTGGAAATCTATGAGGTTGTTAAGGACGGGGAGCCAACGAGGAGTTGTTATTTTCAGTCTGGTAAAAACTTTGACATTGCAGGCACGGCGGCCATTTTGTAACATGATTGCACAATCATGGTTTTCCTAACAATACCTATTTCAAACTTCTTCTCGAGTTCCACCGTTGGGATTCAGCTCTTACTTACCAGAAATAATCCTGGGATGGTGCTGACTAAATGTCATTATTTTTCGGGTCAGTCCTAAATCCAAGATGGCCACCATGACAGTCATCTTGAAAACACATTTTAAACTTCTTCCCCAGTTCCACTGGTGTCATTGAGCAGGAAAATGGTGAGGAAATTAAGGAAGGGGAGCCAATAAAGTGTTGTTATTTTTCGGAATGCTGAAAACTTTTACATGGCAGCAACGGCAACCATTTTGTAACATGATTGCGCAACCATGGTTTTCCTGAAAAGCACTTATTTTAAACTCAACTTTCACCAGTGGCATTCAACTCAAACTTGGCTACAATGATCTTGAGATGGTCCTGACCAAGTGTTGTTATTTTTCAGGTCGATCCAAATTTAAAGTTAGCCGCCATGGTCAATAGTACCACTATACTTGCTAATGAGTATATGTATACTACAATAGTAGAAGTCTCTGTCTTAGACATAGATCTGTCCTCTTTAGTTAAGTAGGACACCGATAGCGCTAACATCACCACACTATATATATATGGACGATAACATGATTTTTTTTTCTCTCGTTTCATCTCGATTCTTTTAACAGAGCTAATTTGTTATTTATCCTGATAGCTCATATTGCGGTCCTATAGGACATCACGGTGTATACTAATATTTTTTTCTTGTTTTGACACAGACAATGAACATAATTGTGTCAACCCTAGTAAAAGCTGACCTCACTACACATCAATGAGGTTCGTGTATACTACAGGAGGAGCATTGTTTTACTGATAAAATAGACTTAATTTACAGGTCACGAGGCCCATATCATGAATCTATACCTGTAATAGACTTAATTTACAGGTCACGAGGCCCATATCATGAATCTATACCTGTAATAGACTTAATTTACAGGTCACGAGGCCCATATCATGAATTATACCTGTAATCGATGGTCAAGGTATCGTGTTCGTAGAAGTGTTTCCCCAAGACCCTATTATTAATGACGTAAATTTAACAATTCTAAATTTTATGTCAACATTAGATTTCACCGACTTCACACGGAAGAGTTTTGTGGATTTTCTCCATTAGTCTAATTATTAAACTTTCCTTGTCAAGATTTGATGAGTAAATATATTACTTCATTATTACATATAATTTGCTCACAAGTTACGAGTAACCGTGATCTAAGGTTGTTCCGTTGGCATCACAACCCAAAACTGTTAAGTTTCTGAAGTATTTTTTTTTCAATGTCAGTCCATCCCTTTCTATTTTGGTATATACCATGGAGGTCTATAGGAGTAATGCTCTGACAAAATCATGCGGAAATAATACTGTATTTTGTTTTCATATGTTACCATGTTTTACTTAACTTCGAAATCAATATTAATTCAAGTCTACATCCTACATGTACGTCCCTCCTTTTTGTATATATACAATCAGTAGAGGGCTATGATGTGATGATACAATGGAGAGTTGGACATATTTGGATTTTATGTTTTAATTTCCCGATTTATAATTTAGATTTATCGTTCGACATCCAAACTTCACACAAAGATGTACTGCGTGTTTGTTTATAAAATGCATTAATTTGGCACTGATGGTTTGTATCCTAATAGCTTTCTGACAGTTAATGGAGGCTGCCACCGGTGAGCTTCGTTTCAAGTTTCAAGTTTTTTATTTACCAAATGTCATATAACATATAGGTATATATCAATACATAATACAAGAATCATAATAATAGAATGTCCCAAGATGGCGGAGGATAATTCCTTATACATGTACAAAATTAATATTAATACTCATTACCATTAATATCATTAAAATAATGAAGTACAATATAGCACTATAGACGATACCGCATAGGTTCATAAATTCATTAGATTGTTTCTTAGATCTGTTGCATGCACCAAATATTTACCCAAATTACGTAATGTTTTAATATTTTTATATGAAAATAATTCTATTAGCTTGAATACACTAGGATGTTTGTAATAGTACTTCTTTAAAAATTTAATTCTTAATTCTACATACGCAGGACATAATAACATAAAATGCATTTCGTCTTCAATATCATTGTTGTTACACAAGGTGCAAATTCGCTCACCTCTCGGAACTGCATTATAGCGTCCGGACTCAATATGAAGAGAGTGTGCCTGCATACGATATTTACTTAAAATCTGTTTAGTATTATAATTAAGAGATTTCGTCAGGTAATATTGAAGTTCAAAGTCATTCGCAAGATATTTATAAATTTGACACTTAGAAGAATTATTAAAGGAACTATGTAAATCTTGTATAAATATGTCATGCAAGCGTTGCGTATACAATTCTAAAAAGTGTTTTTTATTGTTAACATTTTGAGCAATCCAAACGTAATTAAAGCAGTGTCTACATAAATCATCTTTTATCTCATAGACCCAGTTTAATTTACAATTAGGCTTTTTAATATT
Source organism: Pecten maximus (assembly GCF_902652985.1). NCBI lineage: Eukaryota > Metazoa > Mollusca > Bivalvia > Pectinida > Pectinidae > Pecten > Pecten maximus. Next base: position 16,352,962 of record NC_047018.1, on the reverse strand, counting down.
GAGCTCTAGCAGTGCCACATAGCATGACTTCAATATACAATTATTTGTCTTTAACAACTTTAACCAATACTTCATGATCATTATTTTTCGTTGTACATGTAAACTATATCTACCAGTCTCAAAATACACCATGGAGCTATTGACTGTTTTCTTCACGTTTAGTAATCCTTTAAGGAATAAAAGATGTACAGCTTCAATCTTAGGTGCTGGGTGATGTCCCCATACTTCACAACAATAATTAAGTATACATGACACATATGTATCGAATAGTGATAATTTAGTTTCGGCATTAAGCATATAATTTTTAATTCTACTTTTGAGAAGATAATAAGCTTTCCTTCCCTGCGATGCTAATGTATTGTGTGCGACAGTAAATCTTCCATTATAATTAAAAACTAATCCCAAATAACAAAAAGTATCAACTACATCTATATCCTTCCCTTGAAAAGTCCAATGTTCGGTAGGCGTCAAACGCTTGCTCTTTCTAAAAACAACAATTTTGGTTTTATTTATGTTAACTGTTAGATTCCATTTATCGGAATAGGTTTGCAGACAATCTAACATATTTTGGAGATCATTAGCATCTTCAGTGAATAAAACTGTATCATCAGCATACATAAGAATAAATAAATTTAAAAGTTGCAATTGGTAGCTATGACAATTAGAGTTAATTAGTGCACTTTCCATATCATTAACGAAGAGCGAATATAGTATCGGCGATAAAGATTCCCCTTGTAAAAGTCCGACATGCAAGTCGAACAAAGTCGTACTGTACACACTGCCCGTTAAAATTCTAGGAAATAGAATCTTAATACATACTCAAGCGCCCGATGTCGAGAAATTACACGTCAGTTTTTGTAAAAAAATATTAGATGTTAAAAAAATTACATGCAATAATTTTATCTACAATGAATTGGGACGATACCCTTTAAGTATTATTAGAAAATTTAAAATACGTGTATTTAAATATTGTATAAAATTGAAGCACACAAACAACTGTATTTTAAAAACATGTTATAATGATATGTTGGAGAATGGCGATACGTGGTTAATGAATGTTAAACAAGAATTATATAATATTGGCCTTGGATATATCTGGGAGTCAAATGTAGTCCACAACACCTCATTTAATATAATTAAAGATAGATTATGTGATATTTTTCAACAGAAATGTCAAGAAACCATAACGTCATCCCCTAAAGGTCATATTTTTTCAATACTTAACAAATGTTTTTACCTTACAAAATTATATAATGAAAGTAAATTACAGTAACAGTGTATGTTCGTACCTGTATGTATGTATGCATGTGTGTGCCATATATGTGCATTTATACATAGCCTGCTGTTCAGAATTTAGGGTGTAATTCTGTAATCTCACAGCTGTAAGTTTTCCCGTATACCATTTAATGTCTAATAATAAGGAATCTCTAATGAATAACTTCCGATATCCAAGGGTGTATCACTCTCCACAATGTCACTTGATGTATATATATATATCATATGTATGCTGTAAAAAAAATCTGATTGGAATACATGAATTGAATTGACTTACCAATCAGCTGGCCGATCATTCAATCTTCAATAAATCTCTCGGGAAAGATCGGGGGGATTTTCACCGTGTAATCGGCTTGTCTTCCAGGAAAAGTAAGGCTGAGGGACTTGGAGTGTATTTAGATACTCAAAAAACATACCGCCACGTGACCACTTACCTCAATGACTAGTCCCTATATGTGACCCCACCAGTACCACTGTCATCAGTCTGGATTCCGGATGCATAACGAAGCGATATCAAGTAACAAAATGCTAACACTTATTTGCTGGCGAGGCTTAAATAATTATATGGTTTCATTTTGTGTTAACACTCTTTTACTACAATCTAATAAAACATCGTCCAACCAATTATATCCGGAATTCGACCAGTTATTTCGACCAACTTCTCCAAACCGAACCCTCTGTGAACTGACCAAATAGCCATGTCCCATGCACGTTCGGTTTATAGAGGTTCCACTGTATATGATTTTATACTCATTAATTAAGGCGACTACATCAGTAACACTCATTAAAGCGACCACACCTGTGATATTCATTAAGGCGACTACATCAGTAACACTCATTAAAGCGACCACATCTGTAATATTCATTAAAGCGACCACATCTGTAATACTCATTAAAGCGATTACATCTGTGATACTCATTAAAGCGACTACATCTGTGATACTCATTAAAGCGACCACATCTGTAATACTCATTAAAGCGACTACATCAGTAATACTGATTAAAGCGACCACATCTGTGATACTCACTAAAGCGACCACATCTGTAATACTCATTAAAGTGACTGCATCTGTAATACTCATTAAAGTGACTGCATCTGTAATACTCATTAAACGGTGATTTCTTAAAAATAGGAAAATGGGTCTAAGATATAGCGACACCGAAGCCTATACCGTAAATAGGTTATATAGATATAAGTTTATGAGTTTCAAAACACCGGAAATTACAATACTAATTTTAATTAGATTGAATGTGATCGGTTGGTTGCTACGTGGGTGTTGTAAGCAATATGCTTCAGTGAGGTAGCTCTATAAAGTCGACATCAGTCTCGCGCTATCACAATGAGATGAAGATAACGCAGTCTATCAAAGCACATACACATTCACCACACGCATGACCATAATTGTTAATAGTAGAAAATAAAACAATAGTTATAATGACAAAAAAACAACAAACAAACAAAAACTGCGATATTTGCGTCACTAGATGTAAAAAGTTGCACAAAATACAAAAATACAAGATTGCATCGAGTTCCAATTACTTTGATAAACTAACTACATTCTTTATTATTTTTAGTAATTTTCTTAATGGCAGTTCCAACACGCTACTAGGCATAATTTCGAAACAAGTAATATGAAGTGAATATAACAATAAACGAATAGACTCACCATCTGTTCCCTCGCTTAGTTCTACATGAGTAAACTAACCCTGACAGTGAGTACTCTAACTAATAACCTTAATTTGACGGGATTATGATATGGCGCCGTCCGTCCGTCCGTTGTTTGTTCGGAATCTCCTACATTTTTCGACCGTTCTCTTTGATACTTAGTATGCATAATCATCATGATATATAATTATGTACCTGTGTTTCCTAGAAAGGAATTTTGATGCTTGGCCTAATCGCCTTTTATTTATTGTAGTATTTGATAAAAAAAAAAAAAAAAAAACTGTTATAGGCGTTATAATTTTCCTTATTTTATTTTTCAACGGATTTGTATAAGATTATCTCATCTTTCAGCTAATCATGTTGGCATCATTTCCCGCTGTTTCATTTTCAAAATATCGATTTTTTTTCTGCACGGGGAGCATTTGTAAAGTCATTTTGTAACGTCATTTTGATGTCATTTCCATCTATTGTTCCTGCCATTGTCTCCATACCAAAAAATGTGTATGCCGATGAAAAAAAAGATTTCTCAGACAATAGACAAGATGCCCATCGCTCACCTGGATATTTCAGTAACAATGTTACATCACAAATATTTCACTTTAGAGCTGTCTCTCTCAGCAATGGTTTAACCCAAATGTGAACCAATTCCTGCAATTCTTGACAAGAAGGATTTCAAAGATTTGGCTATATTTCCACTACTTGTTGAGTCGCGCTTCTCCGGACTCTTGGGAAATACTCCTCACAACACTGAAAAGCTTTTGCCGAATAATTATGGCACTTTGATCACAATCCATCATCAATCGTTCAGGGCTAGTGGGTTTACCTCTATATTTCCACTATAGGGTCCCAGGTGATTCATACTCCTCATATATACAACATCGGATCTCATTTGCCCAATAAAGCTCCAGACCAATTTTTTTCAAAATCCATTGTGGACTTGTAGAGATTTAAAAGAGTTACCTCTATTTCCCCAAATGAGACCCACCTCTCCTATCCTACTTTTGTACAGTGAAAAATAAAATCAGGAAAAAAAAAATAATGAAAATGTAAGAAATAATGAAGTAAAATGAAAAATGTAGGCAAGCAAATGTGTAATTTGTACAGTCCGACACGTGTAGAGGGGCCGAATTACAAATTATCAATATCGTTTTCACATATCTAACATAGATATCTATTAAGTTTTTGTTTTTTTAATCGTGTTACTGTATTTAAAATTGAGACTGTATTTCATTTTCTCCAAAGTTTGTAATATTTTATAGATCTACCATGAGTATTGTTTTATATGACATATCATTAGGAAATACGTCCCTGGTTTGATCTAAGTCGGGATGATCGCTTAGAATGTCATTCTAGATACAGTCAGGGACATACATATGTACGTCCCTGATACGGTTGATTAATACAAGATTCTTGTAATCTAGTGTAGCACAGGCCGACTATATTTAGTGGACTGCATCCACGTATTACGCCCCTTTGCATATTTCGGAACCCATCGGGTTTTTACGATACAGCTTAAATTCGGCGCCATTTGAACATGTGAAAGGGACTGTTTGAAAGATAATTTGGACTCTTTATTGAGGAAAAATAAGGAAACAAGTCCAACAATTGAACCGGTGGATACACGTTGCTGATTTGGTACTGCAAATGAGATAGAGATTTTTTTTCTGTAGCGTAATTTTGTCTTATTGTAGGCGAATAGATGAATATTGTGTAAAGCTCACCTAACGTTAAAGTTAATAACATGTTAACCATCCCAGAGTTGAGATAATTAGCTAACTATCAACGTATCCTTTTTACTCATAGGGTGAAATTATTTAAAATTGGGAAAAAAATATGTGTCGCAGATGCTTTTTAATCAAACATTCAACATACATGTCGCTTCACTGCTTCACTCAGCATTTTATGATATGCCTCGTTTGTAAGAAAAAAAATCCCCCAGTACTTTCCGGTGCATTACAGGTTGATAAACGAGAGAGACGTCCAAGAAGTATTGGGACACACAATATGTATTTCATGCATTCTGACAGTTTCTAAGTAGTTTTCATAACTTTGTTTTTCATTGGATTTTCTTTAAATTTCGCAAGCCTGTAGAAAATAATTTGCTGTTTCTTCTGATAAAGTTTGATTATCCCTAATTGTCAATAAATGATTTTAAGAGATGTTTCACACTACATTTTAGCAGCAGTATTGTTAAGATAGTATAAAGATCAAGATATCGCACAGACATCACACTTGTATTATTATTACGATGCATATATTCATCTATTTCAGGAAAATTAAACATAAAAATGTATGTAAAAAATTCAAGTGAAGGAGCTAATTATTGTTTACTAGGGTAAGGAATTTTAAGAAAATCAATTGAAAAACAAAGTCATAAAAACTGGTTGAAAATCTGTCAAATAGCATCAAAAACTTTTCCATCATAGGAAATAAAACTAACTTTTTGCGTGAGTCTCTGTCGGAATGGGAATGTTGTGGAATCATTTTATAATAAAGTAAGTTTATGATAGCCACCAAGAGCAGCCAAATTTTTTAGATTCAGGACTTCTATTATTTAAGTATACATAAGTAAGGGGGGGGGGGGGGGTGCGTTAGAAAAAAAGTTTAGACATGTAATAAGAGTTATTTGTCTATAGAATAAGAAAGTCTTTATCTAACAGAACTTATGTTTATACATATGACAATAGCTTTTTCTATGATTTCGACATAATCAGCTGTAACAATACAGTATAATACTATGAACCAGTCTGTTACAAATGATATAAACAGTAAAAATATCATGCAACCCAATGTTTTTTACATGTCTCTGTATAGATGCTGATGTTCCCCTTGACATCAATTGCTTTTCAGTATCTAGGCTTGAAAATACATTATGATATAATTATGTATCATCTTATATTAACTTGGTCCTATCATATCTGCCTTTTTTCATACATTTATATATATATATGTTACTAGTTGAACTTCATCAATAATTATTACTGAATGGATTGTTTCAGAAACCATGGAGCTGAATGAATCTACACTGCAGTCCTTGGCTGGCTACCTACAACAAACACTGTCCCCAGATCAATCAGTGCGGCGACAAGGTGCAAAAGTTGATATTCAATCTAGGTCCATTCTGTCGCATTGATCATGCAAAAAGATCACTATTTTTAGTATTTTTACACAAGTGGTAATAACCGCCAAAGTAGCAATCAGAAAAATCTAAACTATCAATTCAACATCTTTGTTTCAAAAAGTTTGTGTGTCCCAATAGTTATCTGTATGAAGCATGTTGTTGGCCATGTTTATATTCTAATGAAGGAACCAACATCAGGTTACAGAACCCAGAAATGACCCTTTTTAAATTTATTTTTCATTGTTTTAATTATTGATACTATTAAAACTACATTTATGAAAATAAAAGAATGGACAATATAATAGAAAACATTCTGGAAAGCACAGAATTTTTTGGGGCATAGTTTGTCTCCAAGTCGTAAACTAATCAATTGAAAAAAAATTCAAGTATCAAAGAAAATAAAAATTCAAAAAATCATATTTAAGTAGCATTTATTTATCAAAAAAAAAAAAAAAAAATGTCTTAATTCCCATATTTACACATTTTTCCGCATCAATATTTTCCCCCATTTTTTATTCTAAAAGGGTTTCTTCCCCGAAAATACAAATTCATCCCTGAATATTACAAATGTAGACATCATATAAGAAAGCATGGATTTTGATTAATGTTAACTGATTAAAGTACTGAATTATGGAGTTATAGCAAAATGCTGTGCTGAGGTTTTACCCTTAGCAGAGGAATTGAAATAGATTTATTTTATCATGTGCTCTGTTAACATAATGACCTCTTTTACAAATCAATTTTTTCAATTTTTGACTGAGAAACTTGTGTTCAATAACAAAAGAAGAATGTTTTCCTCTATCTGTCAGGAGAGATATATTTCTTGATTCTGTAGACAAATATGGAGAAGTTTCTAGAGTTTGTTTTAAATTATAGACTGTCTTCTATTCTAAATTATAGGTTATCATTTATTTTACAACAAAGAAATTCCTGGAGTCAGTAATACTTTTAGCTCACCTGCCCGAAGCGCAAGTAGCATAGGCATGCGCATATGCCATAGCATGGCGTCCGTCGTTGATTTGGCCAGCCGGCTGGCGTCAACTTTTCTGTTTATCTTTATTTTACCATGGAGAAACTTCGAGAGTTAAATTTTTCATTTATCTTTATTTTACCTCAGAAAAACATCTGGAGTTCTTACAGCCATATTCTGTTCTCCATTTTACAGTATAGAGATTACCAGAGTTCCTGGACATTATTTACAGCAATGCTAATTCTCTATTTTACAGCGGAGAAGTTCCTGGAGTCTGTAGAGATTCAGCAGCACTACCCTTTACTACTGCTTCACTTGTTAGATAAAGATAACGTCGAGGTGCACATTCGTGTCAGCTCAGCAGTCACCTTCAAAAACTATACTCGTAGAAACTGGCGTGTGGTGAGTACAGAAAGTATACAGGAAAAACAGAATACTTTTATTAGGATAGATGGTAAATTAAAGACTCATTTGTAGGTATTGTATACTGGATTAATTGAAAAATATTCAGCATATTAAAGGTCTGATATGTTGTAAATGTAGCCTTTTTGTAAGAGTTAATTTAGGTTCCATTTTTATATGGCTGCCTGTCAATATTTGATGGGAATATATGGTATATGGCGCCATTCTGCAATTTGTAAATATTTTGAGTTTGCATGGCCCAAGTCAGCTGTAGCCGTGGTGCCACATTCGTCATCCACTAATTTTTGTGTGGCATGCAATATAGGTATCGCTATGTCGGTATCTTTGGCAGTACTCTTGTTGAAAAGTGTTTGTTTTGGTTATTTCAGTGTTCGATAAAAACTTTGATTTTTGTTTCGAGATTCATATTTTTAGGTCACCTGAGCCAAAGGCTCAAGTGACCTATTGTCAGCTGCCGTCTTCATCGTCCATTGTTCATCGTTGGTTGTCTGAAAACTTTTTAGGTCACCTTTGACAAAGTCTACAGAACACATAAGTGACAGTTAAGGCCCCTGGACCTCATGTTTAACTTTGGCATGGGACTGGCATTTATTTCCACCCTACAGTACTCTCATTATCAGTGTTTGATGTTAACTTATTTTATCAGGTGGCCAGCAGGTCCACCAGACATTATTTGCATGTGGTCCTTCTCAATTTTAAGTGGTCCTTCCAAGATATGAGAAATAACAATAAAATGTGTTATTTTTTGTTTCAGTAAAAAGTCCAGTTATAATGAATATGTTGAATTTCACAAAATCATTTTAAAACTTGGTATTAAATAGTGTTAAGTAAGTGTTAGTGTTAACTGATAAACTAATATAAAAAATAAATGTTTTTCAGCTTGATCTAGTTAAAAAAAAAGTTAGTTTTTGATTGAAAAGTGACTCACTCGGCATAATGACAAATCAATAAATAGCACATGGGAACTTACCAGCAATACGATATCAGATCAAGACTACACCATGTGGTCCTTCCAATATTTTGGTAGTCTAGGGCCACAGGACCACCGCTAGTGTGAAACCTTGATTAACTGATAGGACATACCTGTGTTTTAAAGATTTATTTTGTTTTTCACAGATGTTGCAAGAAATATAACTTATTTTTCTGTTTGTAAATTACCTGGTATTTTAAACCTATAACCATTGTTGATAGTGTGTACTAGGATTGGTATGTGTATTCATTTTAGAGTTTATAATTTTGCAGGATGATGGAACAGATAAGATTCACTCACAAGATAGAACAACTATTAAACAACAAATTGTTGGTCTCATGCTGAAAAGTCCTGAACAAATTCAAAAGCAGGTGAGAAGAAGATGCAGAGCAAGTACAATAAATATTATAGAGTATTAACAATATGGAGTATTAGACATACAATATGGAATGTTATATGTACGATATGGAGTGTTAGACATACAATATTGAGTGTTAGACATACAATATGGAATGTTAGACGTACAATATGGAGTATTAGACGTACAATATGGAGTGTTAGACATACAATATGGAGTGTTAGACACACAATATGGAGTGTTAGACATACAATATGGAGTGTTAGACATACAATATGGGGTGTAAGACATACAATATGGAGTGTTAGACACACAATATGGAGTGTTAGACATACAATATGGAGTGTTAGACATACAATATGGAGTGTTAGACATACAATATGGAGTGTTAGACACACAATATGGAGTGTTAGACATACAATATGGAGTTTCAGACATACAATATGGAGTTTCAGACATACAAGTTTGGTTGGCATTTGGGACTTCTGGGATACTATCTATTCAATAAGTACCAACCATGAGGTTATAGAGGGAAACCACATTCTGGCAAAGTTTGGCAAAGTTTTGCCAGTTGAGCTTTGATTGGTTGGTTGAAAGGTCATCTGAACATGAACCCTAACTGGCTACCAACAGATCTTCATTACAAAGTACATAATGATGATCAGGTTTTTATGACACAATTTTATTTTACAGTTAAGTGACGCTATCAGCATCATAGGCCGTGAGGACTTCCCAGCCAAATGGCCAGACCTTATCACAGAAATGGTGACTAAGTTTCAGACGGGTGACTTCCATGTCATTAATGGAATTCTGCGAACTGCACACTCTCTGTTTAAAAGGCACATATCGTTCCTTCATTAGATGTAAACCTGATACAATGATTTTAAGAATTTATAAATTGATGCTATTTATTTTCCTTGTAAGCCTATAGCTGACATTAGAAGACTGTTGTTTGACCAGGAGTTGATAGACAATGTCATTGCCAGTTTAATATTGAAGAGAAAAGTTCAAAATAATTTTATTGTTGTGAAGCATTCTTAATGTAAGATATTTAATTCACCTCTTTTTTTACCTGCTTTGAAAGCGGTGCACTAGTACTACTGTGAATTTTCAAACTTTGATTAACAGTCAAAAATGAGAGGTCAGATTTCATATTTATTTATGCTTTGTCTCTGGACATAACCGTAGTATATTGATACTATTTACCTTGAATGCTGTGCTTTTCTCTATTTGATGAAATAACAATTTATTCCCTAACAGATATCGTCACGAGTTCAAATCGCAACAACTGTGGACAGAAATCAAGTTTGTTTTGGAAAATTTTGCGCAGTCTTTTACCGAACTTTTCAATGTAAGTAAGACTGAAGTCCGAAGAACAAATGTCCAATAGTAAATAAGGTTTTGAAATGCATGAGTGAACATCAGACTTTAGCCCAAAAATATGTCTTTAGGATTACTTGATCCAAAACACTAGGGTAGGTATTATTTTGTATAATTATTATGCATCATGATCATTTGATCTGTGATTTTTTGGTGCTCTGATGTCATTTTGTGCATTAAAGAGTTTATTGTAGATCTTTTTAAATGTTTACTTCAATATATGCTTGTTGATAATCTTGTTGATAAACTCGTTATTATGACTATATTTCTCATTTCAGGCCACCATGGAATTGGCCAAGACACACTCCAGTGACCCTAATGCTCTCAAAGTTATCTTCAGCTCCATAGTGCTAATCTGTAAAATATTCTATAGTCTCAACTTTCAGGTAAGGAATGTTTGATAAAGCTATCCTCTCTCGTATCTGTTTCATTTGAAAATTTGAGGAAGTCTCTCGTAGCTTCATTATGTGTATTACGGCTATTCCTGACAATGGAACCTAGTTTACTATAAGTTTGATAGAGTATACTAGAATTGGCTGCCCTTTTGTCTGTCCATCTGTACACTGTCCATAGTAAAACTCATCTCGTGCCTCGCTCAACTAAGTTTAGGAAACCTAAGAACAGGTAACAGGTCCGTTTTCTGAGGACTATTAGTCAAATTCCCAAAATTACACTATGCATGAACATTTCTCTTTGTTCTGTTCAGATTGTTTGGCATGTCCAATTGTAAGTTGACCAAATTATTGTTACTGCTGAAGCTTGTTTTAACTTCTACAAGACTAGTGACAAGAATACTGTTGTAATCACAGGACTTACCAGAACACTTTGAGGATAACATGGCCATTTGGATGACCCATTTCCTGACACTGTTGAGTGCTGACAACAAAATCCTTCAAACTGAGGTAACACCGCCTATCTACATTGTGTTCCACTACCAATATTTAATACTGATTAGTATGAATTGATAATTCTAATTTTCTGTACTTATCTTGTGTTTTGATACTTGAACGTCTATGACAAAGTTCAGTACTTGTTGTAATTTATATCACTTAGTACAGAATGGTTTGTCTGTTGGTTTTCATGATAAGATGTAACTGATTTGAGTTCATTGTTGATGAGACTGTATCTATTGGACAGGATGAAGAGGAGGCAGGCCTCCTGGAGCAGGTGAAATCTCAGATCTGTGACAATGTGGCTCTCTATGCCCAGAAGTATGATGAAGAATTCTCACAACACCTGCCCCAGTTTGTCACAGCCATCTGGAATCTACTGGTCACAACTGGTCAACAAGTCAAGTATGACCTGGTAAGAATACAGAAAAAAATGTTTTGTCATGATCTAGGAGCAGAAGAAAGACTTTGACAATAACTTCAGCATCTTTCAATTTCTTAAAATTTAGTTGTACTTCTGTGCGTTAACCAAAGTTATATGTATTAATTGCATATAGTTAGATAATTGGGTAAAAATCTCCAACATATATAGAGATTAGGAATTTGGGATAATTGATAATTTTCAGCTTGTATCTGATAATCTGCACATTGCATATAATAATTTTCTGCTTGTGTGTAATAATTTTTCATTTGTGTGTAATCATTTTCAGTTTTTATATACCCATGAGATTCTCTATAATGTCAATGTTTAATACCACATTATCAATGTTACTATATTTATAACACACTGTACAGGGGCCGGAATAGCTCAGTGGGTTAGAGCGCTGGCCTTGTAATCTCAGATGACGATCCGAGGTGCATTGTTTGATACTCCCTACCCTTGATAGTTTGTGTTTCTGAAGAACAGCCGGTCTGTACTGCCGTAGCTGTGTCCTTGGGCAAGACACTTTAATAGCTGTGGATGACATGCAAATACCCTCCATTATGTTATTCAGTGAGGTAGTCACCAATTACTACAATGAGATCCTGCCTCAAAATGACCATTGCTGTTTTAAGGAGCATTAAACCCAGCAAACAAACAAACAAACAGTACACACAAAGAATTATGCTGTTTTCACACAAAGGTTTAATGCTGTTTTTTTTGTTAATAGTTAGTAAGCAATGCTATCCAGTTTCTGGCCTCTGTTGCTGAGCGACCATCATACAAAAGTTTATTTGAGGATCCCGCGACTCTGTCAAGCATCTGTGAGAAAGTGATTGTTCCCAACATGCAATTTAGAGGTATGTTGTTTAGCTTCTCATGCAAAGTACAATTCCTGTGAGTGTTGGCACTCTTGTTCTTACACAAATTGATACAGATTTCTGAACTTCATGTTTTAGGCCCTGATGATAAATTGTTTGTGATATATTGTATGCTAATTATACAGATGCTGATGAAGAATTGTTTGAAGATAATCCAGATGAATATATAAGGAGAGACATAGAAGGTTCTGGTGAGTAATACAAGTGATGGCACAAACTTTATTTACAGACAGGCAGATTAGACTGGTCCTGTAACATTGTGTTAAGCTGTTTTATGAATGTATTACTCACATAACACTGAACTTTGCAGTACCAGGGTATGTAAGGAAAATGGAGGTTATCCTGCTGATAGTCTTTAGCCAGGTTAATAATCCCCTTCCAGTGAAACACAGAAGTTTGTATGTGCTTTAGAGGCTTCATTTCTTTGGGATTTTGATTAAACTTCATCCATTATAAAGGACCATGATATCTCGGACAAGTTTAAGTGTCAAGGTTGTTGGGTCAAGGTCAAGTTCACCGTTACTTTTTTAATTTAGAAAATCCTTTTCAGCTGTCTAGTAGGTTCCTTTGAGGGAATTTCATCCATTTTCAAACTCTTATTTAGGATCATAAGGATCATACTATCTCAATGGCTGTCAGGGTTTTTGGGTCAAGGTTACCATTACAATATCTAGAGAATCATTGTCAGCATTCTAGAGGCTTTAGTACCCAATTTTTTTTATGAGTCAGGATAAAGAATTAAATATATTTAAATACACATCTAGATACCAAAAAAGTTATATTGTCTTTCATTTTTAATGATCAGTAAATTAGTATCTTAAAATATAAGTCAGTGTAAATTCAAGCAGATTGAGAAATGCTTATTAGAACAATGACCCAAAGCAGTTACATATAATTCATATTTGATATTACTGGAAATTTTACTTTTTTTTCAATTATTTGTTAATCAACTCCCTTTAATTTAACTTGATGTAAAAATCCAGATTTTTTATAGCTGCTTCCGGCTCTTCTTTAACTACTAGTAAATTACCAAGTCAAAGATAGTGGTCTGTACAAATGTTGTTTTGTTACTGGTTAGTACGATGTTTCCACATTCATATCATTTTCATGTGAGTAAATCATGGCTGATCCGAACCAGACTTGACTACGCACTAGCCGCCTACTAATATGTCGGACTAATAACCTTCACACCTGCTGTGTATACATAAACAAACCACAGCCCTAGTGTTCTGATTGATAAAGACCAGACATAATTGACAATAGTAGGCACTGCATGGATGCCATCCAATCTAGTACATTAGTAATTGAAGTGAGATGGAGGGAGAATTTTTTAATTACGTGACATTTTGTCTATGTCACATGAGAGAGGTCTTCGTGGGAGAAAGTTTTGAATATCGTGAGTCTCCCACTGAGGATGTGAGAGGTGGCAATCCTTGTTAAGATGAACAAACTGTTTTGCAAAAAAGCAAAACAAGCCATCAGTGAAAACACGATCCAAATCTTGTTAATGGACCAACAAACCTTTTCTGATTATTGCTATGACATCATAATTACACCAGTCTATTACACTATATCAGTTCTGTTTGTTGTTATAAAGATGTGGACACGAGACGACGGTCAGCATGTGACTTAGTACAAGCACTCAGTAAATCCTTTGAGGGAGTTGTAATACAGAATTTCTCCCAGTACATACAGGCTCTTCTCACGGTGAGTAATTTACCATTCTCCTATTACAATTTTACCATTAATTTTACCTAGACGAGTTACAAGTTCTTCTCATTGCATACAGGCACCTGTCATAGAGAGAGTTTTACCAGTACATACAAGCTCTTCTCACAGTGAGTCTGTTAACATTTTACATGTTCAACTAACCTTGGTAAGCTAATGTACTGTCAGATGGATTTCTTTTCAATATCCTAGGAATGTTACAGATATTTCACTGATCAAGTGTTCTTTTTTTGTGGGTGGGTCGCTAGTATTAGAAATACAAAATTGCCATCCTGACCACTATTTCAGAAAACTATTTCAAACTTAGATAAAGTTCTAATGAGCTGGAACATTAATTATCAACTTCTGGTCATTTTCTGTGTCAGAAAAACTGCTATACCTTTTGACTAAAATGTCCAGTTCTAGGAAAATTTTTATCCTCTGTGTATCGGTGTCTAATTGTGTAGTGTACTGTAATGTCAAATTTAATAATAATAATAAAAAAACCATGAAAAAATATATATCGTTATAAGCAATACCATATGTCATTGGAAATAATACAATTGCGGTTAGAGTTATCAGTATGAGATGGCATTTTGATGGTACATGCATTTGTTGTGCCTGACTTTCCCCCCTGACTTACCCCATTGGCCAAAAAGGGCCAAATTGACTAATATGAAATAATATACAAAATATTCCAGAACTCTAGTCAGTGTTAAGGCTCATGCGCCTATTGTTATTTGCAGGAGTATTCTAAAAATCCTACAGGAAACTGGAAATCTAAAGACGTGGCATTATACCTGGTAACATCTTTGGCAGCCAAGGCAAAAACAGAGAAGGTAGGACTAATCATATTTATATGAGTTATCGTCACGAAATGTAGAAATGAAGTAAAAACAAGTTATGATATGTTCAGGTATGTTATGGTCATAAAAAAATTATTTTGGAAACTTATTTTCATTTTGTATACTTTAAATAGTAGCAAATATTAGCAAAACTTTGTAGTTGTAGTGCTTTTTAAGTCGCCTCTAGAAGAGAGGAAGAGCTTATATATGTTGTCACTCTGGCTTTGGTGTCGACGTCAGTGTTGATTTCTAAATGTTGAGTTTTTGGTGCAAGTGTTGAAAGACATCAGTGAACTCCTTTATAAGTGTACTAAAGGTTTCTTATATTTGTTTTAAGAGTTGCTGTGGAGATAACCTATTACTTCCCAGAGTCAGAATGAAAAAGTTTTAGGAAAAAAAGTCTGTTTTTTAAACATTTTGGACTTACAATTTTACTTCAAATCAAATATTAAGTTGTTGGTGCAAGTTAATGTCAAATCAAATGTTAAGTTTTTGGTATTGATAGACACCAGTAAACTTCAATATAATTATATGTACTAGTTTTCTTAATTTTGGTTTGAGGGTTGCTCTGCGAGTAAACTACCCAGGTGTTATTTTCTGTTGTCAATCATGTTTCATAATAAAGACAATGTCAATGCTTATAATAATGCAAAACCTGATATATACTTTGTACATTTTAACTTTATATATTGAAATATTATTTATGTTAAGATATTGATATATTGAAATATAGATAATATTTCAGTGTGTGAACTTGCCCCTCATAGTTCTAGTGTGAGGTATAGACACCGTATAGTGATATCCAGTATGAGGTGAGATTTGTACCGGTGATGGTACCCTTGTTAGTAGATGTATTAGAGATGTTCTCCAGTATGAGGCGAGATTTGTACCGGTGATGGTACCCTTGTTAGTAGATGTACTAGATACGTTCTCCAGTATGAGGCGAGATTTGTACCGGTGATGGTACCCTTGTTAGTAGATGTACTAGAGACGTTCTCCAGTATGAGGCGATATTTGTACCAATGATGGTACCCTTGTTAGTAGATGTACTAGAGACGTTCTCCAGTATGAGGCGAGATTTGTACCGATGATGGTACCCTTATTAGTAGATGTACTAGTGATGTTCTCCAGTATGAGGCGAGATTTGTACTGATGATGGTACCCTTGTTAGTAGATGTACTAGAGTCGTTCTCCAGTATGAGGCGAGATTTGTACCGATGATGGTACCCTTGTTAGTAGATGTACTAGTGACGTTCTCCAGTATGAGGCGAGATTTGTACCGATGATGGTACCCTTGTTAGTAGATGTACTAGTGATGTTCTCCAGTATGAGGCGAGATTTGTACCGATGATGGTACCCTTGTTAGTAGATGTACTAGAGACGTTCTCCAATCCTGGTACATGTTATAAGGTGTTTTAATGTAGATTCTCTTTGTAGCACGGTATCACCCAGACGAGCAGTTTGGTAAACATCACCGACTTTTTCCAGTCTCACATAGCACCAGATCTACAAGCCGGTGATGGTAAGACCTACATCACAGAAACTTAACCTAAATTGTTTTCATAATTTCCTGTTCCATAAGCATTCATCTTCCAGTGTTAAGATGCTGCTGAGTGTCTGGTTTTGGACCAGATCTTTCTGTCCAGTGTTCATTGACTGGAGTGTCTGGGGGAGTGTCAGTTTTGGACCAAAAAATTCTCTCTATCCAGTGATGGGGAGTATCTTGAAAGTGTCTAGGGAGTGACATGGAAGTGACTTGGGAGTGTCTGGGAGGTGTCTAGGGAGTGTCATGGAAGTGTCATGGGAATGTCATGGGAGTGTTGTGGGAGGTGTCTAGGGAGTGTCATGGGAGGTGTCTAGGGAGTGTCATGGGAGTGTTGTGGGAGGTGTCTAGGGAGTGTCATGGGAGGTGTCTAGGGAGTGTCATGGGAGGTGTCTAGGGAGTTTCATGGGAGGTGTCATGGGAGTTTCATGGGAGTGTCATGGGAGGTGTCTAGGGAGTGTCATGGGAGGTGTCTAGGGAGTGTCATAGAAGGTGTCTAGGGAGTGTTGTGGGAGGTGTCTAGGGAGTGTTGTGGGAGATGTCTAGGGAGTGTCATGGGAGGTGTCATGCGAGTGTTGTCGGAGGTGTCTAGGGAGTGTTGTGGGAGGTGTCTAGGGAGTGTCATGGGAGGTGTCTAGGGAGTGTCATAGGAGGTGTCTAGGGAGTGTTGTGGGAGGTGTCTAGGGAGTGTCATGGGAGGTGTCTAGGGAGTGTCATAGGAGGTGTCTAGGGAGTGTTGTGGGAGATGTCTAGGGAGTGTCATGGGAGGTGTCATGCGAGTGTTGTCGGAGGTGTCTAGGGAGTGTTGTGGGAGGTGTCTAGGGAGTGTCATGGGAGGTGTCTAGGGAGTGTCATAGGAGGTGTCTAGGGAGTGTCATGGGAGGTGTCTAGGGAGTGTCATAGGAGGTGTCTAGGGAGTGTTGTGGGAGGTGTCTAGGGAGTGTCATAGGAGGTGTCTAGGGAGTGTTGTGGGAGGTGTCTAGGGAGTGTTGTCGGAGGTGTCTAGGGAGTGTTGTGGGAGGTGTCTAGGGAGTGTCATGGGAGGTGTCTAGGGAGTGTCATAGGAGGTGTCTAGGGAGTGTCATAGGAGGTGTCTAGGGAGTGTTGTGGGAGGTGTCTAGGGAGTGTCATAGGAGGTGTCTAGGGAGTGTCATGGGAGGTGTCTAGGGAGTGTCATAGGAGGTGTCTAGGGAGTGTCATAGGAGGTGTCTAGGGAGTGTCATGGGAGGTGTCTAGGGAGTGTCATAGGAGGTGTCTAGGGAGTGTTGTGGGAGGTGTCTAGGGAGTGTCATGGGAGGTGTCTAGGGAGTGTCATAGGAGGTGTCTAGGGAGTGTCATAGGAGGTGTCTAGGGAGTGTCATGGGAGGTGTCTAGGGAGTGTCATAGGAGGTGTCTAGGGAGTGTCATGGGAGGTGTCTAGGGAGTGTCATAGGAGGTGTCTAGGGAGTGTTGTGGGAGGTGTCTAGGGAGTGTCATAGGAGGTGTCTAGGGAGTGTCATAGGAGGTGTCTAGGGAGTGTCATAGGAGGTGTCTAGGGAGTGTCATGGGAGGTGTCTAGGGAGTGTCATAGGAGGTGTCTAGGGAGTGTTGTGGGAGGTGTCTAGGGAGTGTCATGGGAGGTGTCTAGGGAGTGTCATAGGAGGTGTCTAGGGAGTGTCATGGGAGGTGTCTAGGGAGTGTCTGGGAATTGTCTTAGGAGTGACATGGGAGTGTCTGGGAAGTGTCTAGGGAGTGACATGAGAGTGTCTGGGGGGCCGCGGTGGCCGAGTGGTTAAGGTGTCCCGACACTTTATCACTAGCCCTCCACCTCTGGGTTGCGAGTTCGAAACCTATGTGGGGCAGTTGCCAGGTACTGACCGTAGGCCGGTGGTTTTTCTCCGGGTACTCCGGCTTTCCTCCACCTCCAAAACCTGGCACGTCCTTAAATGACCCTGGCTGTTAATAGGACGTTAAACAAAAACAAACCAAACAAACCAAAAGTGTCTGGGGATTGACATGAGAGTGTCTAGGGAGTGACTTAAGAGTGTCTGGAGAGTGGTTAGGTAGTGTCTATGAGTGAATTGGGAGTGTCCAGGGAGTGACTTGAGAGTGGTATGGTGGAAAGTCTGATTTGGACTGATGAAATGTTGCTACTAAATGATGATAGTGTAAAGTTTCATGTAATGTTAAATTTGAGTGTACCTTAGAATATCTTATCATGTTTTGCTCATGATGCAGGATTACATATTAATATCTGATGATGTTTTGGTACTTTTCAGTTAATGTCAGTCCCATTCTCAAGGCAGATGCAATAAAGTACCTAATGGTGTTCAGAAATCAGGTGAGTAGTGGTTTGATTGAGGGCTATTCTAGAATATATGTCTTATGGGCAAATTAAACAAATTCTATACGAAGTGGGTAGAAAGATAATATGTCTTATTATATGTTATGGCTTCAAATAAATCACTTGTTTTGGTAGTTTCTGTTTGAAAAATCTGTCTGCTTCCTGTTAGGGTTGATCGGAATAGAAAATTTATGTTAACAAAATTACAGTATGGTAGATTTCAACCTACAAACTACTTATCAGAATATAAAATTAACAAACTAACACTACAGTATGTTCTACTTCTAAACTTATCATCAGAATAAAAAAGAACTTTAAACAAACCTTAAAGTATTACAAGATGAGAATGCAAGTCATTAATGCATATGATTATGAAATTTAGATTTGTGTGAGACCATAGATGATTTCTGTAAACAGGCTAATAAATGGGATAGAACTGATGTGAATACATTGTTTAGTAGGAATTTGAAGGATGATGACACATTTTGTTTACAGTTATCCCGTGAATCATTAACGGCAAGTCTGCCCCACCTGGTACGCTTCCTCAAGGCCACCAGTCTGGTGGTGCACACCTACGCTGCTCACACTATAGAGAGGATTTTTATGGTGCGGAGTCAGGACACTGGAAAACCTGCGTAAGTGTTCACTTTTCTGTGTATTTGATATCTACCCAAAAATTTCCTTCCTTCTCTGTTTGTGATGAAAATTACCTTATATATAATTGTGATTTCTGGAGGGTTTAGCTATTTAAATATTTAGTAAGGAAAACCAAAATTATATTTGTCACCAGTGGGCTTATAAACCTGAAGTAATACAAAGTTTCATTGCATAAGATGATTGAAGAATAAAGTAGCCTATTCCCGAAAAGAAAAATGTCATCACTTCAAATCTTTGCTTGCCATTAATTATTTGTAAAAAATTCTTTTTTTTTTTGAACAGTGTTACTTATGCAGATATCCAGGGCTTTGCTGGTGATATGGTTAATAATTTGTTAGAGGCGTTGAATCACCCTGGGTCAACAGAAAATGAATACATAATGAAAGGTAAGGGCCCTAATAGGTCAGCAGAACTATCAGAAGTCCTTTTAGGGCTGTAATAGCTGAGCAGAACTATCAGAAGTCCTTTCAGGGCTGCAATAGCTCAGCAGTACTATTAGAAGTCCTTTCAGGGCCCTGATTGCCCAGTTGAAACTATCAGGTGCTTTCAAGGCACAATAGCCCAATCAAACTATTGAAAGTCCTTTCAGGACCCTGATTGCCCAGTTGAAACTATCAGAAGTTCTTTCAAAGCTCCAATATCCCAGTTGTAACGATTAGAAGTCCTTTCAAGGCCCCGATAGCCCAGTCGTAGCGATTAGAAGTCCTTTCAAGGCTCCGATAGCCCAGTCGTAGCGATTAGAAGTCCTTTTAAGGCTCCGATAGCCCAGTCATAACTATCAGAAGTCCTTTCAAGGCCCAGATAGCCCAGTCATAACTATCAGAAGTCTTTTCAAGGCCCCGATAGCCCAGTCATAACTATCAGAAGTCCTTTCAAGCTATATAGCTCAGTCAGCATGATCCCAACTCATTGAGTTGTGTTTCTCAGGAAGCTAAGATCACATATGCCTTCATGGGATGTAAGTAATGGGTTTTGATTAAATAATAGTTCAGTCCTAATTTTAGGATAAAATCATGTGTAGACCTTGCCAATACATCAAAATATTCATGGAGTTCTCTTAACTATATGTTGTGTTTTTGAATTGTAATGAAAAGTAAATATTATAACGCATTTGATACCAAATATTTAATTTTTCTTAACATTATTCAATTGAAATAGTTAAGATTTGTGACCTATTGTTACAGCTATCATGAGGACAATGTCTATGATGCAGGAAAATGTACTGCCATTTATGGCACAGCTGATGAAAGTTCTCACAGAAAAACTCATACAAGTTAGCAAGGTCAGTCAACCGAGGAAACATGTTGTCAGGGAGAAATTTTATGTGCAGGAATGCTATGAATGTCAAACATTGACCTTTGTTTTATTAGTCATCAGTGCTGACTTATACATGTATATAATAGTATGGGTATACATACAAACTGTATATTGACTCAATTTTGTTGATGTTATGGTTCATTAAATAATGCCTCAAATTCTTCATGTGTGTAATATTAAATCATATCCTAATCTAGCTCTTGTCTAATAGACAACTGAAATAGACAGTTAAAATGTTGATGTGTCAAGCATAGTATTTCAGTTATATGTTTATGAAGACTTCTATACACAATAAAATACTAATCATTGATTTTAAACATTCACAGAATCCCAGCAAGCCTCACTTCAACCATTACTTGTTTGAGTCGCTGTGTATAAGTATCAGGTCCGTGTGTAAACATAGTGCGGAAGCTATCTACCAGTTTGAGCAGGCTTTGTTTACTCCCTTCACAGATATCCTACAACAGGATGTTCAAGGTACGTAACTCTGTCATTCACGATCACTCCCTACAACAGGATGTACAAGGTACGTAACATTATCATTCACGATCACTCCCTACAACAGGATGTACAAGGTACGTAACATTATCATTCACGATCACTCCCTACAACAGGATGTACAAGGTACGTAACATTATCATTCACGATCACTCCCTACAACAGGATGTACAAGATATGTAACTCTATCATTCCCTACAACTGGATGTTCAAAGTATGTATGTAACTATCATTCACTCCCTCAAGGACAAAGGTCAAATAAGTAGAAGTTTTGCAATAACTTTTTAAACCTAAGATTTTAAAAAATAAGACTTGGAGCATATTTGCATCATGTAAAAGTTGATGTTAGTGCATTAATTGCAGTTGTTTTACTTTAACCTTGACTTCAAGGTCAAACAGGCGCAAGTTATTCAGCAATTTTCTGTCCAGGAAAACTTTCTACATAAGTTGATGAAACATGAAGCTTAGTTGCGTCAACTTAAGATAATGTGCAGTGTACTGCTGAAGCATGTTTTCTAATAATTTGAAATTAAACTGTTAAAGATATTCTAATGAAAGTTGATGTATACCTTTATCACTCCACTGGTAAATTGCAATGTGACCTTGACCTACAAGTCAAAGGTCAGTGGAGTGCAAAAAAATCAATGCTTAGTATGGGAGAAGGGATGACAAAAGCTTTTGTTCAACACATCTGCACACATGAACAATCTTATTTTACCAACTGTTTTATGTTAGTAGTGGTCATGTCTCATGCAAGGTGCCAAGGTCAAGGTCACGTTCACCTATTTGTAGTAATTTATCAAATAATGTCATATGTTTGCAAGGAAATGAAGGCATACTTGTCTTACTCATAGTAAAATATTTTTGTGGTGGTATATTATTCAAACTTCTTGCTTTTAAAAGAATAATTACTTAGATTTAAGTGCATGGGAATTATGTGTCACAATGCAGTGTTAGATAGTAGAAGGCCTCTATGCTCTTCTGTTTACAGAATTTGTACCATATGTATTCCAAATGTTGTCGCTGTTAATGGACTACCATCAGGAGATTCCCAGCTCTTACATGGCTCTGTTCCCGTTTCTTCTGGTGCCAGCCTTGTGGGAAAGACCAGGCAACATCCCTCCTCTAGTCCGGCTGTTACAGGGATACATAGAGAAAGGCAACAAACAGATAGAGGCAGAGAAACTGGTAACTAACGTACAACATGTTAAATGATAGTTATATAGTGTTAGTCTGGCTGTTACAGGGATACATAGAGAAAGGCAACAAACAGATAGAGGCAGAGAAACTGGTAACTAACGTACAACATGTTAAATAATAGTTATATAGTGTTAGTCCGGCTGTTACAGGGATACATAGAGAAAGGCAACAAACAGATAGAGGCAGAGAAACTGGTAACTAACGTACAACATGTTAAATGATAGTTATATAGTGTTAGTCCGGCTGTTACAGGCTTACATAGAGAAAGGCAACAAACAGATAGAGGCAGAGAAACTGGTAACTAACGTACAACATGTTAAATGATAGTTATATAGTGTTAGTCCGGCTGTTACAGGGATACATAGAGAAAGGTATCAAACAGAACAGTACCACATGTTAAATGATAATTATGTAGTCTTTCTACATCTTCAGTGTAGGAGTTTAAAACTGCCTTTTGTTTGTATATATGTTGTATATGTTTAGGGTACTCTATCTAGAATTCAATCGATAAAACATAAAGGAATTTGCTCTGTAAGAGTATCTAGTATTCAAACAGTCTACAGAAATGTGTTTTTGTCATCTACTGAAGCTGTCTTAACATTTTTTACAGAATGGCTTACTAGGAATTTTCCAGAAACTTATTGCCTCTAAAGCAAATGATCATGAAGGATTTTACCTACTCAATAGTATTATAGAACACATGCCACAGTAAGTATTTAACAGTTAAACGCTTGTTAGATTGTATTTATTGTACAATTTTACTTATGTTTAAATCTGTCTTTCTTGAATGAAAACATTCTTTTATTTTCACCCATTTCATTGTCTGTTTATTTGAAAAAATAGCATCTTTAAATCAAATTCCTTTCTGTGATTAATTCACAACCAATCTGATACACAATGCAAACCCTTGCCATGTCGATGATCAACATAATGGGAAAATGATGTCATAGTAATGCAATTGTTCTCAATAGTAATGCAATTGTTCTCAATAGTAATGCAATTGTTCTCAATAGTAACGCAGTTGGGTATAATGAAAATCCTTGCTGCATTTGATTCATTTATAGCGCATATCGAAGTATTTCCTTGACATTTATCAAAATGGCATAACAAGCACATCATGTGATTTTGACTATCTATCTGCTCTTAGATTCATCTCAGAATAATTGTAACGCAGGACGAGCCTCAGTCAAGCATTCAGGAAATAGACACAGGAAAAACCAGAACAAAGAGAAAATACATATATACAAATTTATTTACACACACTAACTTAATATATACCTAGTTGTATTCACACTCACGATCACTCTCACTACCTTTCATACGATAATGTTCTACAGATAACTAAAGTCTCTTCACAACTGGGGAGCACCACGTCTCAGTGTTGTCCAATGCCGAACATACAGCGTGTACAGTATCTCTGTACCTGTCGCTAAATAGGTAGGGTTCCAAGAACCTGAGAATTTACTCCAATTCTCTTCAAGGTAACCTTGCTTCTGAGCAAAGTGTATGTACCCAGATACCTGTCTGTGCCTGGTACGTCATACAAAGTTCCTCCAATCCGAGGCTATCTTTCACCAATGATAACTGGCGTACTCTTCATGCCCGCCTGTAGACTGCTGTCTTTACACAGCTGACCTTGACCCTGAAGACTAGATAATCTGTTTGGTCGGTCCTGGTGCTGCCTTTACAAAGATGAGGTGTCATGTCTTTTCTTGCCGGCTTACAGAAGCAGTTCTCGTTGCCTGCCCATCATGTGAAGCTATAAACGTACAATAATATTGAATTAATACTCATTCTTCCATACACAACATCAATGTCTTAAGATTTCCTAACTACTACATAGACAATTTATTCCTAAATAGTTACTGATATTTACAACAATTCATCCTATATTATGTTGCTAACATATTATAATCTAAGATGCATGTCCAAAATCTGCATAAATAACTGTTTAACCACAATTTACATTATAACACAATTATACGCCGTACGCTATCTACGGGCTTCCGTAGATTTTACACCTGCCTGCATCCACGCTATCCCATACACACATAATTACAACTCAGAGCTTCCATACAAATTCTACCCGAACAAAACTACGGTTAGTAAATGAAATTGACATAATTGTAACAATGAACGTACATATACATAGTCTGATAATAAGTATACTATAAATATTCCTAGTTATACTTTATAATTTCAACGTTACATGCATATAAACACCTGTCTTCAATAACAACAAATAGTTATGCATGACTGGACCGCATCAATAGATAGATGGCTTGACCGGTAACAGGGACACAATAAATATGGCATTAAAATAACCATTCCAAAACAAATTATAGATGATAGAGAGAATACTTACCCCAGTCTGCTGTCTAGGCTTCCTACATGCATAAATTCCTGTTGGAAAAAGGGTATAAAACTACCCGACAAGTGGACAATACCAATTCCATGTTCGTTCTCACCTGAACGCTCTGTCTTTCACACTCTTGCTTACTCACATACACACCACGTGACATAATGACACACATAAGACTATAAATAAAACGTAAACATATATGCGTGCGTGACAATAATATTGAGCTGAGACACTGGCACAAATGTAAATGTATACACTTCAAGTGGCGATCTAGTACGAAATCAAGATGTAGTGCTTGTAGGAGGTAAAACGAGATAAATGTTTAGGTTATGTGGCATAAAATGATAGTGAGCTTATGTGATGGTGACAATTTGTCAACTTTGTACTTCTTGAAAGCTACCAGAAAATGGGAACTGGTATTTGGTCATGGGGTTCCAGGGATAGAGTAAAATAAATTTAACTGATATGAATGCCCTTGACCTATTCTCAAGGTCACATAGGTCAATTTTTTTAAAAACTGTAAGGATATTTTGCTCAAGTTCCAGAGGACCCAGAGGGGGGCTATTTCACCAGCTGGTACCTACTACTATAACTTAAGTTTTCTCCTATAAATTACCGGTACCTTGACATTAACCTTGACATCATTGTAAGGTAGTAGGTGCCTCGGATGGAGGGCTACTGATTCTGTTTTAAATAAATTACCTTCAAATTCACAGAGGGTAGGTTTGCTACAAGGCATACTACTTTTCTGGAAAACCAGAGTATTGAGTGGTATTATTTGTATCATTACCTCCAGTACGTTACCAGATTCCTTACTATCAATGTGTGGGATTAAGGCCCTTTGGACCTTTTGTGATGAGTAAAAAAGGTAAAATAATCAGGGAAACAACAAATAAGCGAGATCATAGGAGTGGGCATAAAAATGTATAAAGATGGGATAACAAACTCTTGGTACAGCAGATGAGATGGAATTAGGGAGAGCATTTATAATTTGCATGAAGAGATGTCACAGAAATAGAGAATACCTGATAAAAACATTAAATATATTTTCTTCCTACTGTTTGTTTTCTATTTTGATACTTTGTTTAAATTTTATTGTTTTCTTTACAGTGAGATCATCACACAATACACAAAACAGATATTTGTATTGATATTTCAAAGACTTTCCAGTTCAAAAACAACAAAATACATCAAAAGTAAGTAAACTGTTATAAAGAAATCATACTGATTTCAATGTTGTCAGAGATGTTCCCAACACCTTATTTTAGACGTCTGGGTGGATGATTACTTTATCTTCAAATATTAATGTGACATAAGATTATTTTAGACATTTGTGAAGCAATGGGCACCTTATCTTCAAATATTAATGTTTCATAGGATTATTTTAGACATTTGTGGACCAATGGTTACTTTATCTTCAAATATTAATGTGTTTTAGGTTTACTGGTTTTCTTTGGTTTGTTTGCGGTAAAGTATGGAGCAGGGAATCTTGTGGATACAATAGACAGTATTCAACCCAAGTAAGTCCCTCCTGATTATAGCTATGTAACAGTCAATCTTTTTTGGTAAATTAATCTGTTTATAAAGATGATTGCTGGACCATTCACCTGTTTCTGTAAAGTGTTTGACAAATTATTGGTTTCTGTAGCGTGCTTGTCATTGATCTATATCTGTAGAATGTTTGGAATGGTAGTAAATGGCTGTTATTGATCTATATCTGTAGAATGTTTGGAATGGTAGTAAATGGTTGTTATTGATCTATATCTGTAGAATGTTTGGAATGGTAGTGGAACGGCTATACCTACAGGATCTACAGAAGGTATCAGGACATACAGAGAGGAAAATCTGTGCTGTAGGAGTGGCCAACATGCTGACAGAATCACCTGCAATGATACAGACCTATGAGTCACTATGGTTAGTAAATATAGCCATCAGAATCCTCCTTCCCTAGTCTGTGGTTCATGCATCCATCCTTACACAATTTCTGCTATCGTGATTTTTTGAGAAGTGCTATTAGGTCCTTTCTCAAATTTCATATAAAGGTTCCCTTGGTCTAGTTGTACCACTTCATTTTTAAACATTTAATGCTTATCATTTCTTAGAAAGTGCTGCAGGGATCTTTCTGAAGTTTTATGTGTAGATTTCAATTTTGACATTGACTCTCCAAATAAAATAGGTTCAAATGAATTGACTATTGTTTGACTTTCCAAATGAAATAGGTTCAAATGAATTGGCAATCAAGAGTCATCTTAGATTTTGATGGTTTAAATTTGTTACTATCTACGAAGGTATGAGTCAGAGTGTTAAGGTAAGAGGAAAATGATTCAAACAAAATTACCAACTGGTAGCCATCTTGGATTTTGATTACTGAAGATTGTTATCATTATTGCTCAGAGAGAACTGCATTGATATTTGTTAAATTTCATGTGTATCAGCTCATGTTGATGATTAGCTCCGCATGTCAGATTTTGAGACTAACAGAATAAACAAAATGGTTGAAAGGGTACTATCTTGAATTTTCACAAAAAAGTTCAAACTCGCATAAAATAAGGGTCAATAAATGTCATAAAAGTAAGGTACGAAGACTCCTCTGGGATGTATAGCAATATATACCAAATATATAATCTTCACTGGTGTGAGGGTCTATAACACAGTTGTAGATTTACTGGTGTGAGAGTCTATAACACAGTTGTAGATTTACTGGTGTGAGAGTCTATAACACAGTTGTAGATTTACTGGTGTGAGGGTCTATAACACAGTTGTAGATTTACTGGTGTGAGAGTCTATAACACAGTTGTAGATTTACTGGTGTGAGAGTCTATAACACTGTTGTAGATTTACTGGTGTGAGAGTCTATAACACAGTTGTAGATTTACTGGTGTGAAAGTCTATAACAGTTGTAGATTTACTGGTGTGAGGGTCTATAACACAGTTGTAGATTTACTGGTGTGAGAGTCTATAATACAGTTGTAGATTTACTGGTGTGAGAGTCTATAATACAGTTGTAGATTTACTGGTGTGAGAGTCTATAACACAGTTGTAGATTTACTGGTGTGAGAGTCTATAACACAGTTGTAGATTTACTGGTGTGAGAGTCTATAATACAGTTGTAGATTTACTGGTGTGAGAGTCTATAACACAGTTGTAGATTTACTGGTGTGAGGGTCTATAACACAGTTGTAGATTTACTGGTGTGAGAGTCTATAACATGATTGTAGATTTACTGGTGTGAGAGTCTATAACACAGTTGTAGATTTACTGGTGTGAGGGTCTATAACACAGTTGTAGATTTACTGGTGTGAGAGTCTATAACATGATTGTAGATTTACTGGTGTGAGAGTCTATAACACAGTTGTAGATTTACTGGTGTGAGGGTCTATAACACAGTTGTAGATTTACTGGTGTGAGAGTCTATAACACAGTTGTAGATTTACTGGTGTGAGAGTCTATAACACAGTTGTAGATTTACTGGTGTGAGAGTCTATAACACAGTTGTAGATTTACTGGTGTGAGAGTCTATAACATGATTGTAGATTTACTGGTGTGAGGGTCTATAACACAGTTGTAGATTTACTGGTGTGAGAGTCTATAACACAGTTGTAGATTTACTGGTGTGAGAGTCTATAACACAGTTGTAGATTTACTGGTGTGAGGGTCTATAACACAGTTGTAGATTTACTGGTGTGAGAGTCTATAACATGATTGTAGATTTACTGGTGTGAGAGTCTATAACACAGTTGTAGATTTACTGGTGTGAGAGTCTATAATACAGTTGTAGATTTACTGGTGTGAGGGTCTATAACACAGTTGTAGATTTACTGGTGTGAGTCTATAACACAGTTGTAGATTTACTGGTGTGAGGGTCTATAACACAGTTGTAGATTTACTGGTGTGAGAGTCTATAACACAGTTGTAGATTTACTGGTGTGAGGGTCTATAACACAGTTGTAGATTTACTGGTGTGAGAGTCTATAACACTGTTGTAGATTTACTGGTGTGAGAGTCTATAACACAGTTGTAGATTTACTGGTGTGAGAGTCTATAACAGTTGTAGATTTACTGGTGTGAGGGTCTATAACACAGTTGTAGATTTACTGGTGTGAGAGTCTATAACAGTTGTAGATTTACTGGTGTGAGGGTCTATAACACAGTTGTAGATTTACTGGTGTGAGAGTCTATAACACGGTTGTAGATTTACTGGTGTGAGAGTCTATAATACAGTTGTAGATTTACTGGTGTGAGAGTCTATAACACAGTTGTAGATTTACTGGTGTGAGAGTCTATAACACAGTTGTAGATTTACTGGTGTGAGGGTCTATAACACGGTTGTAGATTTACTGGTGTGAGAGTCTATAACACAGTTGTAGATTTACTGGTGTGAGAGTCTATAACAGTTGTAGATTTACTGGTGTGAGGGTCTATAACACAGTTGTAGATTTACTGGTGTGAGAGTCTATAACAGTTGTAGATTTACTGGTGTGAGAGTCTATAATACAGTTGTAGATTTACTGGTGTGAGGGTCTATAACACAGTTGTAGATTTACTGGTGTGAGAGTCTATAATACAGTTGTAGATTTACTGGTATGAGGGTCTATAATACAGTTGTAGATTTACTGGTGTGAGAGTCTATAACACTGTTGTAGATTTACTGGTGTGAGAGTCTATAACACAGTTGTAGATTTACTGGTGTGAGAGTCTATAACAGTTGTAGATTTACTGGTGTGAGGGTCTATAACACAGTTGTAGATTTACTGGTGTGAGAGTCTATAACAGTTGTAGATTTACTGGTGTGAGGGTCTATAACACAGTTGTAGATTTACTGGTGTGAGAGTCTATAACACAGTTGTAGATTTACTAGTGTGAGAGTCTATAACAGTTGTAGATTTACTGGTGTGAGGGTCTATAACACAGTTGTAGATTTACTGGTGTGAGAGTCTATAACAGTTGTAGATTTACTGGTGTGAGGGTCTATAACACAGTTGTAGATTTACTGGTGTGAGAGTCTATAACAGTTGTAGATTTACTGGTGTGAGGGTCTATAACACAGTTGTAGATTTACTGGTGTGAGAGTCTATAACATGGTTGTAGATTTACTGGTGTGAGAGTCTATAATACAGTTGTAGATTTACTGGTGTGAGGGTCTATAATACGGTTGTAGATTTACTGGTGTGAGAGTCTATAACACAGTTGTAGATTTACTGGTGTGAGAGTCTATAACACAGTTGTAGATTTACTGGTGTGAGGGTCTATAACACAGTTGTAGATTTACTGGTGTGAGAGTCTATAACACAGTTGTAGATTTACTGGTGTGAGAGTCTATAACACAGTTGTAGATTTACTGGTGTGAGGGTCTATAACACAGTTGTAGATTTACTGGTGTGAGAGTCTATAACACAGTTGTAGATTTACTGGTGTGAGAGTCTATAATACAGTTGTAGATTTACTGGTGTGAGAGTCTATAACACAGTTGTAGATTTACTGGTGTGAGAGTCTATAACACATTTGTAGATTTACTGGTGTGAGAGTCTATAACACAGTTGTAGATTTACTGGTGTGAGAGTCTATAACACAGTTGTAGATTTACTGGTGTGAGGGTCTATAATACAGTTGTAGATTTACTGGTGTGAGAGTCTATAATACAGTTGTAGATTTACAGGTGTGAGAGTCTATATCAAACTCAATTCTAGCTGTAGTCACTCAAAGTAAGAATAACATTGTCAAGGATATATAATTATCATCTACACAGGTTGACCTTATACATGTCAACCATATACTGTCGTTATTATGCCAAGTGATTAAATGTTTAATTTTATTTTGTACGGATAGTATGGTATATATATAAGGAACCACTAGCTTGTTATTGTACTGTGAGTGAAATTTTTCATTTCACTATATTATGTATTTTGTGGTGACGTAGATTTAGAAAAGGTATTTCTCGTTTCTCTCACATCTATGTTTACTGGTTTGAGATGCTGAAGCCTAACATTTATCCACACACTCCCTTGTATCATTATTTTTCAAGCCCAGATATTTCAATGTTGTTTTGAATAGCATTCAGACAAAACCTGAAGAGTTATTAGGCAAAATGATAATTATCATTTCCTAAGCTAAAATTGATTCTAAATCCTGTTTCACTATAATCAATGTTAGGGTACTTTTATCAAAAAATCGTTTATATTATATGACTGTACCCTTTTATCAAAAAATTGTTTGTATTATATGACTGTATTTCATGTTGCAGGGGTCGTCTACTGCAGGCCTTGATCAGCCTGTTTGAGTTACCAGAAGACGAGTCGGTCCCTGACGATGAGCATTTCATTGAGATTGAAGACACACCTGGTCAGTCATATATTCACATATTTTGTTTATGAAAATTTTTAGTTAGTAGTTTCAACTTTAATTTTGTTTGTTCATTTACTTAAATTATAATGCATCGTGTGTAAAATTGATCCGTTATTTTCCTTGTCCACTTGGTGGGTTCTGATTTGAGGTCAAATTCCTGATTTAAGCAACCTATGATTCCCATTTCCTTCCCTATTTTTACACTATTGCTACAAAAAGCCTCCATAAATGGCCAGGACACTCAAGTGATCCTGTTATAAAGACCAGAGATGGCGCTCTGTGTCAGTATGTATAAATGTGGCACTCTGTCAGTCAGTATGTATAAATGTGGCACTCTGTGTCAGTCAGTATGTATAAATGTGGCACTCTGTTTCAGTATGTATAAATGTGGCACTCTGTGTCAGTATGTATAAATGTGACGCTATGTGTCAGTATGTATAAATGTGGCACTCTGTCGGTATGTATAAATGTGGCGCTGTGTGTCAGTATGTATAAATGTGGCACTCTGTGTCAGTATGTATAAATGTGGTGCTGTGTGTCAGTATGTATAGATGTGGTGCTGTGTGTCAGTATGTATAAATATGGCGCTCTGTGTCAGTATGTATAAATGTGGTGCTGTGTGTCAGTATGTATAAATGTGGCGCTCTGTGTCGGTATGTATAAATGTGGCGCTCTGTGTCGGTATGTATAAATGTGGCGCTCTGTGTTGGTATGTATAAATGTGGCACTCTGTCAGTATGTATAAATGTGGCACTCTGTGTCGGTATGTATAAATGTGGCGCTGTGTGTCAGTATGTATAAATGTGGCACTCTGTGTCAGTCAGTATGTATAAATGTAGCACTCTGTGTCAGTATGTATAAATGTGGCACTCTGTGTCAGTATGTATAAATGTGGCACTCTGTATCAGTATGTATAAATGTAGCACTCTGTGTCAGTATGTATAAATGTGGCGCTCTGTGTCAGTATGTATAAATGTGGCGCTCTGTGTCAGTATGTATAAATATGGCGCTCTGTGTCGGTATGTATAAATGTGGCGCTGTGTGTCAGTATGTATAAATGTGGCACTCTGTGTCAGTATGTATAAATGTGTTTACCTCGATCTGTCGCCAGGTTACCAGACAGCGTACTCACAGCTGGCCTTTGCTGGTAAGAAGGAGAGAGATCCACTGGGTGCCGTTCCGGATGCTAAATTACACCTTGCTAAACAACTCGGCAAACTATGTGCTGCTCATCCCGGCAAGGTATATTCATTTATATTTGATCCTGATGTTATTAAATGTAGTGCCTTTTTCTAAATGCATGTTACAATTTAATGTTTAGTTAAGTAGAAAGGGAAAAAAAACTTGTTTAATACCAGTTTGATCAGCTCAGTCTTTGAGGAGAGAGCCCAGGCTTTCTTACAACACTATAAATTATTGTTTTTCTTGTTTAGGTACCTGTTCTGATCAGCTCGGCCCTAGAGCAGCAAGCCCAGGCTTTCTTACAACAGTACCTAACAGCTGCCAGAGTCCAACTTGGATGACAGTTATGACATTAGGTGTTACCTCCAACATTAATCTCCTGCCGGGACTCCATTCCATCGTCTTTATCCACTACATCTTCATGGTTACACTTGTATAAGTAGTAGAATAGAACTTACGATGTGTAAAATGACAGATTACATTTGATATGGAGATATACAGGGAATACAGTATCCGATTTGTCAGATCAATTTATCTACATCTCACTACAGGACATATCCACGTCCCAATATGGGTTCCAACATAAGACTGTTGATATACATCAATATCTAACACTGTTGAAAAGCCAATCAGATTTGCTTTAAGGAAAGTGTTTATTTAATTATGCTTTGATGCGACATGTATGCATTTAAAAGTATTTCTTCCAATGATGTGTTTTAAGAACAAGGTCTTGATAGTTAGATATGTTACCAGGTATATTTTAGTCATGCTCACCACTTACCAAAAGCATTTCTGATTGACTGTTAAATGTGTAAGTAAACAAAATAGTATCTACCAAATCTAATATTTTTATGATCCCTGTTACCCTATTTGGGCGACATATCCTAGTGTTTGAAAATGAAGTAGATAGTTGTCCATAAACATTCTACCATAAGCCTAGCTTTATATGAAACAATGCTGACATTTACAATTATTTGTCTGACCAGGACAGTAAGACATCTGCATAGCTGGATTTGTTCTTCTGGGCCTCGCCGTCAGTCACTCTCCGAGTAATCGGCCATGCATGTACTAAGTGCTAGAAATGTTCCTTTTCAAGTTTGATAAGGCTATTCAGTAAAATATCCACCGAATGGTAGGAATCCAGGGTTGTCTTACAGGGATACCCACAGAAGTGATATATACACTGTAATTCAAACAGTACTATATAAAAAGCTACATTTTCTCCAGTACCTGCCTCGCATTGAATTTCTTCTTTTTTGGCTTCCTCTCATAGGAGATATATTTTACTGGAATAGACTGAAGCTATGGCTAGAAAAGAACTTGATAATACATTGCCATGTCTATCATCAACATTCTCTATATCAGCGTGGGACAGCTTTTTCTCTACCTTAAAGGTGGTCACTGCCGAAGCAAATTACAGTATTCTGATTAAATAGAACAAAATGCAAATCAATTGTCTATATCTCTATTTAAATATCATGTAACTATCGACAAAATGCGCAATTACATCAATGTAGATGGAAAAGAAACCGAGAAGCCTGCATCCTACTTGATACCATACTTGGTGTTGTTTTGTTGTTGTTATCTCAATAAGGACTTAATGAATAACTAAATTAAACATTTCATCCTTGATTGAGCTGTTATCGAAATGAAAGTGACCCTTGCAGTATTTGTACTGGAATATTTCCTGCGATTCTTGTACAATTTTCACTAAAACCTAGTTGCAAAGTAGCCTATATTTTGATATTATCATGTCACTCACTCCGATGACGAATATATAGCTATTTAAGCTGGGAACTGTCCAATAAGGTCCAAAAAAGAAGGAATGGACATCTGGAGGTAAAAATAAATTATGCATAAAATATTTTCCTGATCTTTAATTACATAGGTGATGACCACCTTTAGAGAAAACATTTAATCCCATTCTATCCAGAGTATCTTGTGTTGTGGTCCCTTGTAGAATTTTGATGTAAAGAAGCTTGATATTAAATCATAGATTTTTTTCAATTCAAACAAAAGATCCACCTAGATTAATTATCTTGTGGGTAAAACACTTAATTTTACATGTAGAAAATTAAGCAACAAGCATTTAAGGGATATTTTTTATTTTCGCGATAAAAAGTGCTTTTTGATGAATATGTATTTCACTTTTGTGTACAAAGTTGCATGATGGATGGAAATAAACATTTTTGTTTTCAAAATGTTTTCTTTTTTTCTTGCTGGTCTCATCTTAAGATTCTGTTGATGCCCTGAATAGATTAACTATACCTGGTTAGGTCTGGGTATTAAGCTCACTTGTCTAAAGTGCCAAGGTATTTAGCTCACCTGTCTAAAGGACCAAGGTATTTAGCTCACCTGTCCAAAGGACCAAGGTATTTAGCTCACCTGTCTAAAGGACCAAGGTATTTAGCTCACCTGTCCAAAGGACCAAGGTATTAAGCTCACTTGTCTAAAGGACCAAGGTATTTAGCTCACCTGTCCAAAGGACCAAGGTATTTAGCTCACCTGTCCAAAGGACCAAGGTATTTAGCTCACCTGTCCAAAGGACCAAGGTATTTAGCTCACCTGTCTAAAGGACCAAGGTATTTAGCTCACCTGTCTAAAGGACCAAGGTATTTAGCTCACCTGTCTAAAGGACCAAGGTATTTAGCTCACCTGTCCAAAGGACTAAGGTATTTAGCTCACCTGTCCAAAGGACTAAGGTATTTAGCTCACCTGTCTAAAGGACCAAGGTATTTAGCTCGCCTGTCTAAAGAACCAAGGTATTTAGCTCACCTGTCTAAAGGACAAAGTGAAACAATCAGGATAGGCATTTGTCCTTTTCTTTTGAGCCTTTTTTGTGTAAGGGTCACACTATTTAGTAATAAGTTATCTGTGACAAAGTGGCTTTCCATTTCCAGTATATAGATTGATGTTTTGAAAAAAGAAGAAATTACAATGTTCGACCCATATTCATGGTCACATGGAACAAAACAGCTATTTTTCCTGTTGCTTCATAGTTTTTGCACAAGAGGCCCAATGGGCTGTATCACTTCTAGCATGTTATTGACCAAATATCGCCTTAAGCACCTTTGCTATTAACATGTTTTACCTCTGTGTCCTTGGACAAAGGCATTCATTTGAACTGAATATCAACACCATAAGCCTCTTAAAGAGCCTGAAAGATTTTAACATGGTAAACCCCTGTGACCTTGATTAAAAGTTGAGGTTAATCAATTTAACTGATTATGTAGCCCTTCGTCCTAGCATATAACTGGCCAGTTTTACAAATTGATGACCCCCCTTGACCATGAATATAAGTTAAATTGATTAATCCCAGAATGTTACTGACCAAATATTACGCAAGGCTATCTAGAAGAAGTTGTTTAAAGTTTTAATCATATTAAGACCATTATGATCTTTTGGTTTGTTTTTGTTTAACGACCTATTACATATAATAGCCAGGGTCACTTAAGGACATGCCAGGTTTGGAGGTGGAGGAAAGCCGGAGTACCCGGAAAAAAACCGCCGGCCTACAGTAAGTAGCTAGCAACTGCCCCACGTAGGTTTTGAACTCGCAACCCAGAGGTGGAGGGCTAGTGATAAAGTATTGGGACACCTTAACCACTCGGTCACTGCGGCCCCCCAATGTGATCTTGAAAGCAAGTCAAGCCCTTCATACCAGCATGTTGGTAGCCCAATAGCATGACCCTTTGCCTCTTGGTCAGTGAAAAGTCATTGTTTAATGGTTTTAACAGATTTGATCCATGTGACCTTGAAAGAAAGTTTGGGTCAGTTT
Source organism: Pecten maximus (assembly GCF_902652985.1). Lineage (NCBI taxonomy): Eukaryota > Metazoa > Mollusca > Bivalvia > Pectinida > Pectinidae > Pecten > Pecten maximus. Next base: position 16,316,853 of record NC_047018.1, on the reverse strand, counting down.
ATTAGCTCACCTGGACCAAAGGTCCAGGTGAGCTTATGCCATGGTGCAGCATCCGTCGTCCGTCCGTCGTCCGTCAACATTTGCTTCAAATCGCTACTAGTCAAAAAGTTATTATTGGATTTGAACCCAATTTAGTCAGAAACATCCTTTGGGGAAGGGGAACAGATTTTGCATAAATGGTGACTCTGACCCCCAAGGCGCCAAAGGGGCGGGGCCTAATAGGGAAATAGAGGTAATTCCTTTAAATCGCTACTAGTCATAAAGTTATGAATGGATTTGAACCAAATTCGGTCAGAAACATTCTTGGGTGAAGGGGAACAGATTTTGCATAAATGGTGACTCTGACCCACAAGGGGCCGAATGGGCGGGGCCCCAATAGGGGAAATAGAGGTAATTCCTTTAAATCGCTACTAGTCATAAAGTTATGAAAGGATTTGAACCTAATTAAGTCAGAAACATCCTTTGGAGAAGGGGAACAGATTTTGCATAAATGGTGACTCTGACCCCAAGGGGCCAAAGGGACGGGGCCCCATAGGGGAAATAGAGGTAACTCCTTTAAATCGCTACTAGTCATAAAGTTATGAATGGATTTGAACCCAATTTGGTCAGAAACATCATTAGGGGAAGGGGAATAGATTTTGCATAAATGGTGACTCTGACCCCCAAGGGGCCAAAGGGGCGGGGCCTAATAGGGAAATAGAGGTAATTCCTTCAAATCGCTTCTAGTCATAAAGTTATGAATGGATTTGAACCCAAATTGGTCAGAAACATTCTTGGGGGAAGGGAAACAGATTTTGCATAAATAGTGACTCTGACCCCCAAGGGGCCTGGGAGACGGGGCCCAATAGGAGAAATTGAGGCAATTCTTTTAAATCGCTACTAGTCATAAAGTTATGAATGGATTTTGACCAAATTTGGTCAGAAACATCCTTGGCGGAAGGGGAACAGATTTTGCATAAATAGTGACTCTGACCCCCAAGGGGCCTGAGGGGCGGGGCCCAATAGGGGAAATTGAGGCAATTCCTTTAAAACGCTACTAGTCATAAAGTTATGAATGGATTTGAACCCAATTTAGTCAGAAACATCCTTTGGTGAAGGGGAACAGATTTTGCATAAATGGTGACTCTGACCCCCAAGGGGCCAAAGGGGCGGGGCCTAATAGAGAAATAGAGGTAATTCCTTTAAATCGCTACTAGTCATAAAGTTATTAATGCATGTTGTAAACTTGGAGAGTCTGGACTTCATTATTTCTTTAAAGCAGTTGGGATCCCCACACTATAATAATACATAGCATTGTTTGGGGTTGACTAACAAAAGGAATTGAACATGAACATTATTTTGACATTTGGTCAAATCCAACCAGGTGAGCGATACAGGCCCCATGGGCCGCTTGTTTAAACACACTTTGTATCCCTTCATCTCGGCACCCAATATCATGACCAATGGGCTTCTTGGTTATTGTGAAGAGGGTTATTTCAAGATTAAGAACAAATTGACCCTTGTGACCTTGAAAGTAGGTGAAGTTCAGTTATCCTAGCATGCTACTTGTGCAATATCATGACCTTTGACCTCGTTTATTGAAGAAGTCATCAACAAATTTAACAAATCTGATCAGCGTGATATTATTTCAACTAAGGTAGCCCTACATTTCAGAATGCTACTGGACCTAATACCACCACCCTCAGCTTGTTAGTTATTGAAAGTCATTAATAGATTTGAAGATATTTTACCCATGTCATTTTGAAAATAGTCGAAGATCACTCATTTGAACAAACTTGGTAGACCTTCATCTCATCATGCTGCTGGCCAAATATCGCCCAAGACCATTTGGTTACTTAGAAGTTGTTTAAAAGATTTTACCATATTTGACATGTGACCTTGAAAGTAGGTCAAGGTAATTCATTTTGATAATTTGATAGCCCTTCATTCCAACATGCTGCTGGCCCAATGTCATGACACTGGGTCTTTTGGTTATTGAGAAGAAGTGAAAAATGTAAATTGGTTATGATATGCACTATGGACACTGGATGATGCCGGACAAAGCGATTGTAATAGGTCGTCCGAGACACTGCACCACAGCATTAGCTCACATGAGCTAAAAATGAATTTAATCGATACTGGTTTAAATTTGACATGAATGATTTCTACCGAAACAAATAGCTAAAAGTGACAGCCTTGTTGATAAAAAATCTTTACTTGGTAAAATGTCATTCATATCAAAGGCGTCTGCTTCTGGTTAGTAATAATAGAAAAATATATTATACCCTATTCATGCTATATCAACAAGGTGTAACACTTGAAGATCTGAGATGCATCGACTGTGGAATGGAGTTGACTTGATTGGTCAACAATTGTAGTCATTATTGTTTACAGAGCTGTTGACCAATCAGATTGCCCCTTGCATACCACTAAAATATACAGACTACTTCCGTTCCACAGTTGATGCATCGTCTGCTATCATGATTGCTTTTGATTCATCTTTAAATCTTTGTCATACAACTAAAGAATAACTTGCATTGATATTTAAGGATTCTAAACCAAGGTACACTACTGAAGTTTGCGTGCATTTGATATTTTAATCAGATTGAGCTTAAATTCAAAGTGAATCAAAACTCACCCCCCTCATTCAAGTGTTACACCCGGTGTTCATATTTATGCCAGATCATCTCAGTCAAAATCATTCCCTGTAGCGTTCAGGGATAACCATCTGCTTAGATATTGTATACAAGTATAATATTAGCTATGCAAGCACATTGGGCATCTTTCTAGAAATCGCAGAAGTGTCGAACATTAAAAAGGGTTTTTGGAGATAGTTTAGTTTCAATGATGTCAGATCATCTCATAAATGGTAGATGACTGATGCCTGAACTCGGACAAAAGGTGATGTTTCCAGTTCACCACCTTCTGATGGTAGACTTATCAAATTGCCGTTTGTCAATTGTTTATCAGGAAATCTGGAAATCAAATGCTATTTGTCAGAAAGTATGAGACACAGATTGGCACCTACCCTAGTTGTGTAACATCACATGTGGTTGCAGCTCTGAAGAACAAATTTCTACCTAGGCTTCTGAAAAAGTGCAGGGCAGATTTTTTTTCCTTCAACTATGTACACAAGTTCTATTTCTGTTAAGTCTAGAACGAACATTCATACCCGGTCTACACTGCTCTCTGGCACAATGACCGTGTCAGAAATTGTCCGTCTTTTGTCCAGAGCTACGTTATTGCAGCCATGTGCTTGCTTTGCCATGACGGATTTCTGTTGTCAGTTTCTTTTCTTTAATTGACTCGATAACCAATAGGTTGAGATATTGATATTGATCCAGTTAATGCATCAAGTAACCTATAAAGATTGTTCTAAATGGTAGCTTTGACCCAATGTACTTTCAAACAATTACAAAGGACCATAATATCTCAAACAAGTTAAGTTTTCAGGGTTGTTGCATCAAGGTGTTTTAGAAATCATTGTCAGTGCTATAGCAGCTTCATTCCTTGATCCAACTTCACACAATTACAAAAGACCACAATATCTGGTACAAGTTTAAATGTCAGGGTTGTAAGGTAAATATAAAGACCACTTTACTACTTTAAAGAAAATCATTGTCAGTGCTCTAGCGGCTTCTTTCCTTGAAGGTTTTGAACAAACTTCACCCACTTAAAATGACCATAATATCTCGGACAAGTTTCAAGGTTGTTAGGTCAAGGTCACTTTCAGAAAATTAATTGTTAGCGATCTGGCAGCTTCATTCCTTGAAGGAATTTCATCAAACTTCATGCACTAATTAAGGAACATAATACCTGGACAAGTTTCAGTTGTCATGTCAAGGTCACTATTTCTATTTTTGGAAAATCAATGTCGGTGGTACAGCAGCTAAATTTCTTAAGCGATTTTTTTATCCAACTTCAGACACTCATAAAGGACCATACTGATAATAACTCGAATGAGTTGAGTTTCAGGGATTAAGGTCAAGGTCATTGTTATTACACTGTTTTTAAAAAATCACAGTTTCATTTTATTGATTCCACATTCAAAACACTAATATTACAATTTTTTTTAAATCAGTTCACTGCAAGCTTCTCCCTAAGTGTATACATTTCATTTTTTCAAGCTAACATCAAAGGGCACCATCTTAAATCATTAGATTGTACCCTGTGGAACAAGTAAGAGATACATGCAATCAGGAGGCATGTTATTGAACAAATCACAACAAAATTGTATGTAATTTTAGAATTTAATAAATAAAAATTCATGCCTGCTTTAACAAATTAAAGTAAAATAACAACATCTTGCTGTGATTGCCATCCTGTGTTGTCTGGACACTAGTCGCTGACCCACAGTGATGTCATTTTTATGAGATGAGGCCTCTCGCTCGTCTTACACTCCCCTTTCACCAACTCTTGTCTTGAAGACTAAAACCAAAACAAACCATTTGTTAAGCAAGAAAAAAGAGCTTAAATTAGGATAAAGGTGCTAGATTTATGAAACTGCATATAGTGTTTGTGCTCCGTTAGGTCTAGTCCTAGCACTACACCAGGTCTGGTAGGGGTAGGCGATAATGTCACCCTTAACTTTATTGCAAAGGAAAATGGAAAACGATATATATCGCGGTACAACTTAATAATACTGTATTTTAATTCATTTGTTGGTTCTTCACTTAACAGACATTTCTTTTTCCATCGTGTCAAGCAATACATTGCAAGACGTAAACATGAAGCATGGTCCGGTGTTACATGTAATTGTTTACACCGGAATACGGCAAAAATAAAGCTATAACACCTGGAAATTTGGACCCATATTCATCTGTATTTTGCAAATGGGGAAGCAATAGCTACCTTCTTCCAGAAATAGGAAATGTTAATGTTATCTTAAATCAGTGTTACACCAGGTCTAGTACTTACACAGTGTTACACCAGGTCTAGTACTTACACACAGTGTTACACCAGGCCTAGTACTTACACACAGTGTTACACCAGGCCTAGTACTTACACACAGTGTTACACCAGGTCTAGTACTTACACACAGTGTTACACCAGGCCTAGTACTTACACAGTGTTACACCAGGTCTAGTACTTACACACAGTGTTACACCAGGCCTAGTACTTACACACAGTGTTACACCAGGTCTAGTACTTACACACAGTGTTACACCAGGCCTAGTACTTACACACAGTGTTACACCAGGTCTAGTACTTACACACAGTGTTACACCAGGCCTAGTACTTACACACAGTGTTACACCAGGTCTAGTACTACTTACACAGTGTTACACCAGGTCTAGTACTTACAGTGTTACACCAGGTCTAGTACTTACACAGTGTTACACCAGGTCTAGTACTTACACAGTGTTACACCAGGCCTAGTACTTACACACAGTGTTACACCAGGTCTAGTACTACTTACACAGTGTTACACCAGGTCTAGTACTTACACAGTGTTACACCAGGCCTAGTACTTACACACAGTGTTACACCAGGTCTAGTACTTAGTGTTACACCAGGTCTAGTACTTACACACAGTGTTACACCAGGTCTAGTACTTACACACAGTGTTACACCAGGCCTAGTACTTACACACAGTGTTACACCAGGTCTAGTACTTACACACAGTGTTACACCAGGTCTAGTACTTACAGTGTTACACCAGGTCTAGTACTACTTACACAGTGTTACACCAGGTCTAGTACTACTTACACACAGTGTTACACCAGGTCTAGTACTTACACAGTGTTACACCAGGCCTAGTACTTACACACAGTGTTACACCAGGTCTAGTACTACTTACACAGTGTTACACCAGGCCTAGTACTTACACACAGTGTTACACCAGGTCTAGTACTACTTACACAGTGTTACACCAGGTCTAGTACTACTTACACAGTGTTACACCAGGTCTAGTACTTACACAGTGATACAGCAGGTCTAGTACTTACAGTGTTACACCAGGTCTAGTACTTACACAGTATTACACTAGGTCTAGTACTAACATACTGCAGTGTTACACCAGGTCTAGTACTTACACACATTGCTTCACCAGGTCTAGTCCACCTTTTTGATGTTGTTGATAGAAACGTAGTGATAAAGAACCACAAGGAGGAAGAGTGTCACACCAAGGGCATTGGCAAATATAGCTAGCTGTATGTCGGTGATCATCTGGAAGGTAAAATATAACTTAACTATTCAAGGTAAAGAATTATTTCCTTTAATTTCAAACCATGAACTTTTAAAATATGAAATACAAACTTTTGAGGTAAAGAAAAACAATTTCATTTTAAAATTTCTTGTGACAATCAATCCTTTCAATCTAGTGTTCAGTATATATGTAATGAGAGTACAGGGAAATGACACACTATACACTAGCAAGACTATTTGCTTCCTTTCAACTAGCCAGTTACCCTTTAGTAGAATAGTGTGACATCAGTAACAAATCTATTATTAAATATATAATCATCATCCATCACAGATTATACGACTGACTAAAATGTGACTGTGTACAATTCCCTACAGAATGAAAACATTTCCCTGATGTCATCATAATAAAAGCTTTCTATTGTAAAATAATCCTGCCACATTCATTAAGCTCACGACACGCAGCTGCCATGACTTTGGCTAGTAAATTTGTGGTCATTACTGTAGGTTTACAAGATCAGCAGAGAGGACCTCAAAATATTCAGCTAATGTCATGAATTTCAGCTAGCTTTATATCTGTTAAATTTAGCGGTGTAATGATTCACCGATGCATTGATGTATTGGATCGCAGTGTGGTGTATCGATGCATCGTCTATCCTTGATTTGTATCCCGATACTTGAAAATGTGTAGTTATCTCCCTTGACCAACATTAGCTTACGTTTTGTAGTCAACAACATGGCTGACAAGGCCGTTCCAGTGGCTTATAAAGCTGCCTGCTGGAGTTCTTTCAAATCTAAATTATCTAAATTCAAGAAATACCACAAACAAAACATGACTAATGTACAATGGAATGTACCAGATATCTGATAAGTAATCAGCTTCTCAATATATCACGATACGTATCATATTGTGATCCCTGTATCGCGAAACGAATTGTATCGCTACCCATCTTGCGATAAACAGCTCTAGTTACATAGCCAACCAACCTTTAACAACTAAACCCTATCTAACGCTACGCAATCAGAGGCTGTGATAGCTCATTCTGTTAGAACACCAGCCACATAACCTCAGGTGAAGATCAATGGCGACAATGGTGTGAACTTATGGTTTAAGTATCATATATATCATTTAAATGTTTTAGTCACTAATTGACACCAAATTAATAATTATTTGCCACAAAACACTTTCTTTTCATTGCTTAATCAACCTACTTAAATATGACATAATTAGTTGTTAAATTTCCGAATGTTACTTTTGTGGATTTATAATGATGGATTGATGAAAAAGGTGATATGACACAATTGAATATTTAAAAGTATATTATTAAAATGTTAAATATTTTCAAAAGCCAAACTTCAGTCTGTGCAGTGCGACATACTCTCTGACATGGCAAGTTAGGAGGTTACAAGCTAAGGCACCTGTCATTAAGTTTCTCAAGTAGTCTAACATTGTTGGAGTACATGTCATGAACTCGATGAATAATGAGTCATAAATGCATTATATGAAAGACAAAAATTATTGATTTTTTCAGCAACCAAAAACATGTTATACACCTGCCAGAAAAAAAATCTGTCATAAATGTAAGTGCATGGGATTGATTTTTCAACAAAGCAAGCTAGATAATGAACATTGAGGTGTTCTTTTCACAGAATCTACAAACTAGTGTACATGTACATGTTGGGTGTAGCACTTAATTAAAATGGGTATCCCCCCCCCCCAGTATTTGATCCATATGTTGTTACAACTTGTATTAAAAACATGACAGTATATCCTAACCTAATCTACGCAGGAGTCAGTATAGTACTGCCTGACTGCATAGCCATAGTGTGTTGGTTGATGAAGAGGAATTCTGGACGATCTGGAAAGGGCTTCCTCTTGTCGATCCCCATCGTTTGTCTAGTCTCTCCACTATATTGTCTGTATTTACCATCTAACATTGTTATTAGAGACATGTGCAACCATGAACTTTAAAACAATGTTTGCGAATTAACCAATGTCTATTAGTAGTATTATGATGTTGGCCTACCCGAAATACTTTTTCTGAGATCTATATAATCAACGTTAACGTTGCTAAATATAGCAACGTGGATTCTATAAGCGCATAGATAGAGGCATTCACTGAAAACAAAAATAACACTTATTACTTCTTACGGCCGTAATAATCAAGAAATAATATGCATAAACACCTGGAATGAACAAAAATCTCATACTTAATAAAGCAATACCTTTTCTGTGCTGTAACCGGCGAGAAACGTGTTACGTTCAGATTTGTGTATACGTGGGGCACCTTGCGAGAAATCGCGAGAATTGAAAGTAGCCTATCTTCCGGTAAGTTTCGACCAATCAGCATCAAGAGCGTAACTGACAGTTCTGTGAATGGAGTGACAAAGAAGTTGGCGGGAGCTTCTTCCAAGTTTGGTGTGTCTTTGTTTGCACGTGGTCCAACAATGAAAACAATGTCACGTTTCGAAAGATGGATTTTTACGCATCGTATACACTCTAGACACAGAAGGAATAAAGAAAAGCGGTAAGTTTTTCAAATTACGAGACTGTCACGAAGCAGATTTGTCGAACAATATGGAATATGTTACACGTTATTACGAAAGTATACAAACAAGGAGGCGTGTCACGTTGTTGTGGTTGGAGAAGTAAGTAAACACTGGAAGTATTCTGACATTTAGAAGGCCTACTACTGCCAGGTAGAAAGTTACATTACTGTTGCAAAGATACAGGGCATACTTATACTGTATTACATCTGTTTGTACGGCTTCTATTCCTGGAGCAGCCGACAAGTATCAAGTTCACAAGGGAAGGTTTATCCTTGTTTGGGACGTCGCTTCCGGGTTTTCCAGCCAACAAAAGAAAATGCATGTGTTGGAATGTGCTTAAGATTGTGAAAGTTGTCATATAAACTTTGGTGTCACGGTAGGTAGCTATACTGGCTCTGCATAACACAACCATATGCCGTACACACAGTTTGATTGGTATTCACTTTATATATATTTGCTTGCATGAATGGACAGATCAGGCGCGTGCACGCACGTGCTTTTGTCCGTCAACAAAGTCCTTTGTTCGGACGTGCAACAGTGTACAGTACACGTAGCTGTAGGACAGTGAATTTGTGAGTAATAATTAGAATATTTAATACTTGAATATATTCACCCTGCAATGATTATGTGTTTTACAAATTTTACTAAAGTGGTAGAAATTAACTGTAATTTGTAATTACATACGTTTATAATTAATATTGTTTATGAGTAGAGTTTTAAAAAGAATGAAATGTAATTTCACATAAAACCTGTCAAATTAAACTTTGATGAATACATTGTGATATAAATATTTAAGAGTATTGTTATGTACATCCACAGGTGCATTATCCATTTCTTTCGATTTACACTGTGTGTGCATTTATTAAATGAAAATGATATAGCTTTTAGTACCCACCTGGTTATTACATAAAGGGCTAAACTAACTAAGGAATTGACTAAAAAATCTGTAATTAATTTCCATATAAATTAATTGCTAGCAATATAAAAAAATGTTGTAACCATAATGATGATTTATACTATTGCAATACCTTTTAGTCTGATATACTGTATACGTAGAGGCAAATAAGGGGAAATTAAAAGGACCAGCTGATTAAGCTACATACGGTACTCTTAATTCCTTTTTTTCTTTCTTCCTTTTTTGCACTTATTTTGAGGAAGCACCAGGGTGTCCAGTTAATCCTCGTTTTTTTTACCCATTTTACAAGTCAAATCTTTATTTCCCAGAATTCTGAAGAAACTCTAGACATCTGTCAAATAGACAATGCAACCCATTTTGGGGAGTCAAAAACATTTTCTCAATGATCTGCAGGATGTCCTTAAGCACTGTAACATGAATCATTCTGTATCACTCAGTGTCTCTATACTTTTTGTAAAAACAATCCAAATCATATACACTCAATTCTTTTCTTCTGTAAACAAAACTGAGAATAAGTTACATGCCTTATTTTGTTAATATTCCAATTGATTTTTTTTTTTTTTTTTACTTACTGTAATTTTTCCATTTTTGCAGAGTTTTTTTTGTTTTTTTTGTTTTTTTTTGTTTAATGAAAATTTTATTCCCCCAAGCTTTGAAAATTTTATTCCCACAAGCTTTGAAAATTCTCCATTAAAATTTTCCAACAGGAACTTAAAACTCAACTGACATCCCAGACTTTATGAACGTTACAAAAGGCTGAAACTGATCATTTTTCCCAGGCATATAATTATTTTATTGATAGAAAATTAAAAGAGAATTTGTTAATGAAACATATGCCACAGCTACCGTTTTGATGGAAATAAGCTAAATGTCAATTCAATTCATTGACTGAAGGCCTTACAGCAGACATGTGGTCATCTTGGATTTTGACACTGAAAATATTTGTTATTGCTTTTCTGGAAAAAAAGCTGGATTGATCTGTTTCAAATTTCATTTAATGTGTAGGTTTCCCTTCATCACTAGTTGTTGTACTCTTTATCACTATTTCTTTGAAGTACTGGATAGATATTTCTCAAACTTATAAATTCTCCTTGAACAATAATTTTAAGTCTGATCATGGCAAAATGAGATGGCTGATAGGCGACCATCTTGGATTTTGAAAGTTGAAGATAAACGTAAAGAAATGACATTGAGTTAACTCAAAGTATGAAATAAGGATAGAAAGTGTTTACTTACTGATTCTAATTTAGACTGATTGGAAAATAATACAGTAAAACTCACTTGTGTCGAACACGGTTGAATCGAATACATAGGATGAGTCGAACGTTTTGTTCGGTCCTGATTTTTTCCCTTCTTTATCTTAGTAAATTAAGCACGGATGACTCAAACACTGTTGAATCGAATACTGCGGTTGTGTCGAATATATTTTGTGGTCCCAAACTATACCAAAATTTCCATTTTTGTGTCGGACATCGAGGTGTCATGCTGTCTCAGGTAAAATTTGCTGGCTTTGTCTGATTGACCGAGTGTGACCGATCAGCCGTAACGGTGTTACCAGAGCCTATTGTTAGTTTCCGGCTGTTGGTTACGCATCATCCCATTGTTTATACAGGTGCTCAGGTGAAGTAAAACGTTCAGGTATACATAACTAAGAATAAATTGTGCACATTTTCGTCTACAAACCAATATGTGTTCTGTTTACTGTTTTGATGCACACGGCCGCCGAAAAAAAATAAGGAAATAGTAAACGATAAATTACATATCTTCCATCGAAAAATGCAAAGAAAAAATACCTGTCTGTCATTGATTTATTTATATATGCCTAAATTCTGAATACGACGATACAATAGTAACAACGATATGCAGGATGTTTTTACTCTGTTCAAAAGATTGTGGCAATGCATGATTATGCAGCCGATAAACACTGACCGCATCCTTCACCTTTGATACAAAATCAGCACGCGTACGGTCGATTAATTTTCCCGGACTGTTTATTGTTTAATATTGTTAAATTGGAGAACAATATAAATGGATTTTAAGAGAAATAATATGAGTACAATATATACATTTATATTCTTATAATGTATGTAACGTTTTCATAGAATATTATGCTGTCATACGACTCCCATGTGTAAATCATGTGTCTATGTCAAAGATGATTTTACGCATGAACTTTGTTTTTATCTGTAACTGTGCACAATATTGTTTATTAGATAAAGGAATAATTGTTATGTACAATTAATTCATTTCTTTGTTATTATTTATTGCTTATTTTCGACTATGTTATCATGCAAGCACTTGTTCTACATACAACCGATGATAGTCGGGTATTTTGTCTCCGTATACAAACACGGATAAGTCGAACCATCGGATAAGTCGAATATTTTGCTTGGCCCCGTCGACTTCGACTTATCCGAGTTTTACTGTATGTTCAACAGGTGGCCATTTGGAATTTTGCCAGTAAAAGTCTCTATTTCTTGGAATTTCCTTCATGGATATTTCATGAATTTCATCTATAGATTCCTCTTATTTCCTAGTTGTGTATGTTTCATTTTGAGACTGAGTGATCTGAAAACAAGTTGTTTGACAGATGGCCATTTTGTATTTTGTCAGTGAAAGTTTGTTATCGCTATTTGTAAGAAAACTCTTCATTAGGATTCCTCGTGTATTGGCTTATAAACCCTATTTCATAAAGATTTAGATTCAACTTGTTTTCAAATGATCTAAAGAAAGGAGAGAAAAGTATAGAAAAGATCAGTCTGACAGAGATCCAATAACAGTCATTTGATGGTGGGCACCAATTACCTCTGGGATCTATTGTTAGCTCACCTGGTCCGAAGGACCAAGGTGAGCTTATGCCATATGCATACCGTGGTTTGGTTTGGTTTATTTTGTTTATGTATGTGTAAATGTGTTTTGGGAGGCTGCGGTATGTTCGTGTTAAGTCTCCTTGTGATAGGCTGGAACTTTTGCCGATTTATAGTGCTACCTCACTGAAGCATACTGCCGAAGACACCCAGCAGCACACCCCACCCGGTCACATTATACTGACAACGGGCGAACTAGTCGTCCAAATCCAAATATGCTGAGCGCTAAGCAGGAGTAGCAACTACCATTTTTAAAGACTTATGTATGTCTCGGCCAGGGAACAGAACCCAAAGCCTTCCTCACAGGGGCGAACGCTCAACTAAAGACCAAAAGTGAGGCATTGTCAAGGGAGACATTAGGAAGAAGAAAATTGTTTAGAAAGAAGAGAAAAGATAAGATCCCAAATTTAGTCGCCTCTTACGATCATGCAATGGGGGCAGCAGGTACAATTCTTATGTCCTACCTCCAGGGCAGTGCCATACCGTGGCGTCCGTGGGCGGGACCAAAAGGGATCAATTTGGCTATGTTGATATAAATGACTTCTTCTCTGAAACCAAGCAATGGATATCGCTCATATTTGCCTGGTAGCATCACTAAGGGGTGAGGATTCAAAATTGTACAAGTGATGGGGCTGACCCCCCCAGGGGCCTGGGGGGGGGGGGGCAAATGTGGTCAATTGGACTACATTGATATACACGACTTCTTCTCTGAAACCGAGCAATGGATATCGCTTATATTTGCCTGGTAGCATCACTATGGGGGGGGATTCAAATTGTACAAATGATGGGCCTGAGTGGCGGGACCAAATGTGGTCAATTAAGCTATATTGATATAAACCAATTCTTCTCTGAAACCGAGCAATGGATATGGCTCATATTTGTCTGGAAGCATCACTATTGGGTGGGGATTAAAATGGTACAAATAATGGTGCTGACCCCCCCAGGGGCCTCTGTGCTCACGCTATCGATCGCATTTTGCGCATTTCGCGAAATGTAATCACTAACTGCGAAAATATAATTAAGTATTTTCGCAACTTTTGCGAAACTGTTTTTAACCTAAGACATACTATAGACTGCATAAATATCCCCCTGTCTTCAATCTTTAATTCAACCAATTACGTTTTCACTAATTACGATGTCATTGCATCTAACTTATCCTATGATCGAACTACATGATTAGCACATGTCATGTATGTTACGGAAACGGAAGTACTTAAATAAATCTGAATCATTTGAGCGTTTGTTTGATGGGCAATGCTTTGTAAAGCGTTTAGATAACTTGGGCAAAAACATGGCAGCTGTGACCCTATGGCAGACGAATGTTCTGCCTGTGCCGCAAGCTTACGTTGCTCTAAAAACAAAATGACAATTGTCTGTTCAATGTTATTTCAACTTTCATTAATTGTATGTACAATATTATTTAGTATTTAACAAGTATGTATCATTCAATGTCTTGTATCACGAACATATTACATAAGGTACAATTCATGGTAAACTCCACGTTGTGACAGGGCTTTGGTTTGTTTTTGTTTAACGTCCTATTAACAGCCAGGGTCATTTAAGGATGTGCCAGGTTTTGGAGGTGGAGGAAAGCCGGAGTACCCGGAGAAAAACCACCGGCCTACGGTCAGTACCTGGCAACTGCCCCACGTAGGTTTCGAACTCGCAACCCAGAGGTGGAGGGCTAGTGTTAAAGTGTCAGGACACCTTAACCACTCGGCCACTCGGTGACAGGGCTGCAAAATTATTTGTTCAGGGTGATTTATGTATGAAGCATCTATTTGGAAATGCATCTGTTTGGAAATGCTGTGAATAGGTTATGCAGCAGATATTCTCCAAATCCAATTACTTATAATTATCACCAATATGATCTAAAGGAATAGGAACAGTCGATTCAATTTTCGCAAAAAAAAAAAAATAAATAAATAAAAAAAAAGTCCCAGGAACGATGAGATTAAAACATAAGTTGTGGTTTGAAAATCAAGTTGAAAATAACATTATTTCAGTGTAATCTCAAGTGTGTTCTTTTTTAATATGAAAATAATAGCAGCTAAAACGCAACTGTTTTGGTATGATACAATGCTTTTTTAGTTGGTTGAATATTTTTTGTTTACGCTGAGGTAAAACATGATATTTGGCAGTATTTTGTAATTTATAAATTCTTAAATAATGAACACTTTTAATGCCTGCCTTTACTAATAAAATAGTTTAACACATTGTATTAATATATATATATCAAATAAAAATGCGTGTGCTATATTTATTGATTAAATTCTAAGCAATAACATTGTCTTGCTAAAACCATTTCTTATTTGCTAAAGAGAAAAAAGATATTTTAGCAACTTTTGCTAAAGGATTTTTACGCCTATAGTGAGCAGAGGGCCTGAGGGGTGGGGCCAAATGTGGTCAATTGGACTACATTGATATACACGACTTCTTCTCTGAAACCGAGCAATGGATATCGCTAATATTTGCCTGGTAGCATCACTATGGGGTGGGGATTCAAAATTGTACAAATGATGGGCCTGAGGGGCGGGGCCAAATGTGGTCAATTTAGCTATATTGATATAAACCAATTCTTCTCTGAAACCGAGCAATGGATATGGCTCATATTTGTCTGGAAGCATCACTATTGGGTGGGGATTAAAATGGTACAAATAATGGTGCTGAACCCCCAGGGGCCTGAGGGGTGGGGCCAAATGTGGTCAATTGGACCACATTGATATACACGACTTCTTCTCTGAAACCGAGCAATGGATATCGCTTATATTTGCCTGGTAGCATCACTATGGGGTGGGGATTCAAAATTGTACAAATGATTGGGCTGACCCCCAGGGGCCTGAGGGGCTTGACCAAAATGGGCAAATATAGCTGAACTGATATAAATGACTTCTCTGAAACTGAGCAATGGATATCACTCATATTTCCATGATAGCATCACTATGGGGATAGCATTCCAAATTTTGCAAATGGTGGAGACCTAACCCCCTGGGGGCCATCGGGAGGGGGGGGGGGCAAAAGGGGTTAATTTGTGTATTGATATAAAACCAAGAAGTTGATATTGATCATTTTTGCCAGGTAGCATCACTATGTAATGGGGATTCAAAATTGTACAAATAGTTTGGCTTACCCCCGGGGGCCTGAGGTCTTTCCCCACCCCTAAAGACTTAGTTACTTTGTTATATCTTTGAAACCATTGAGATCCCCACCCCATAACATATATAGCATTCTTGGGCATCATCAAATAAAGCTGTTAACAACATTTTGAAGTTTGATCAAATCAACCAGGTGAGCGATACAGGCCCTCTGGGCCTCTTGTTTAAAGATTTAATGTGCTTTATAAATAATATGTATTTATTAATCAAATTTTGGACTTTGTTGGTTTTCGAGATTTGATTTGACAGTTGGAACTTAGACCATCATTGATTATACGGAAATCGAAATGTATGCAAACATCAGATTTAGCCTTTCCATGGGATGGGGATGAATTTTCCTTTTGGATTCAGCTTTCCTCTTGCTTCTGTAGGATATGTCTGTTTCGCTGTCTTGCCATGTCCCTTACGGTGCATTCTAGTAGAAAAATGGAAGACACATTTTTATTGCATATTGCAGATATGAAAAGTACCTGAATTTCGGCACTTGCCTGAAAAAGTCTTTGAATTTACCGATGATTGACAGCAAAAATCCACCCATGACCGATCAGTATGATTTTGGTATTATTTCAAAGTGTATCCTTGTGCTGATTAAAAATATCTGGATCCTTGTTCAGATAGCGAGTTGTATATCAGAATGTAAAAAGCATTTCCTGGACTATTTGGATCCTTGTTCAGATAATTAAAAATATAACCAGTCATTTATCAGAATATTATAAGCATTTACTTGACTATCTGGATCATGGTTCCGATAACCAATCGTATATCAGAATGGTTTAAGTATTTTCTGGGTCATAAATCTGAAATAAGTATACAACATTAACAGGAAAATTTATAAAAAATTTTCTTTCTTCAATTTTTAGCTAGAGCTGAAACAAATGTTCGTGAATGAATACCAATGCCCCGAATATTTGAAGAGTGGAATCGTATTCGAATATTCGGTACGATATTTACTTCCCTTTAGTCCTTTGATCTGAAACATGTACAAATGTTCCATTTGAGTTTGGGAGCATTTCCAGCTAAATTCCAATAAATCTAAAGCAGAATGTGAGCTATAGGGGTTTTAACGCACAAAGGTACTATACATCTAACAAAGCAATTCATATCCGAGCCAAACTCATTGAAAACGTGTTCAAACGTCAGATTTCCGTTCTAATCCAGCATTCCAGCATTCAGTTCAACATAAAAATACAGGCATGTCAGCCATGTTAATATTGTTGTTGTAGCATATTGTCAATAGGCGAACTTGATGACATTTTTATTTTCTTAAGTGTCGACATTAACTCCCGAATATTCGAATACCATACGAATAAATCAAACAAATATTCAAATGCAAAAATCTGCTATTCGTTTCAGCTCTATTTTTAGCTCACCTAGCCCAAAGGGCCAGACAGCTTATGCTATGGTGCAGCGTCTGTCGTTCTTCAACATTTCCTTTAAACGCCTACTAGTCCTGAACACCTGAATGTATTTTGATGAAATTTGGTCTGGGACATTACTGGGCAAAGGGGATTAAACATTGTATAAATGGTTGGAGGGTGTGGCTCCCCCGGGGCTGGAGGGGCGGGGCCCAGTATGGGAAATTGAGGTAAATCCTTTAAATTCCTACTAGTCCTGAATGCCTGAATGGATTTTTGGTTAAATTTGGTCTGGAGCATTATGAGGCAAAGGAGATCAAACATTGTATAAACAGAGTGTGTGATTCCGCTGTGGCCGGAGGGGCAGGGCCAAAATTAAGGGGGTTCATTTGGCAATATTGATATTAAACAACTTTTTTCTCTGGAACTAAGCAATGTATGGCATTCATATTTCAGTGGTAGCATCCCTAGGTTGCTGGGATTCAAATTTATATAAATGATGTGGCTGACCACGAGGGGCCCTTAAGGGCAGTGCCAAAAGAGGTCCATTTGGCAATATTGATATTTAAAATGAATTTTCTTTGGAACTTAGCAATTTATGACATTCATATTTTAGTGGTAAAATCCCTAGGTGGCTGGCATTCAGGTTTATACAAATGAGGGGTCTGATCCTCCCAGGGGCCTGAGCGGTGGTGTAAAAGTGAGCAATTTGGCTATTGCTATAAACGACTTCTTGTATTTTGAAACTGTTGAGATCCCCAGCCACTAACCATATAAAGCACTGCTGGGCATGAAAAGATAAACATGTTAATTTGTAAAATAGACCCTGGGGTCTTTCCCCACCCTTGAAGACTTAGTTCCTTTGTTATACCTTTGAAACCATTGAGATCGCCACCCCAGATAACCATATATAGCATTGTTGGGCATCAAGAGATTAACACAATCCTGATATAAAAATAGGTCCAAGGGTCTTTCTCAACCCCAAGGGACTTATAATTAGTTTCTTGAAACACAATCATGTTGAGACTGGACTTCGTTTCTAGGTTATATCTTTGAAGCAGTTGAGATTCCCGCCCCATAACCATGTATAGCATTGTTACTCAGTCATCAACAAATAAAGCTATTAATAAATTGAACATGAACATTATTTTGATGAATTTGGTCAAATCAACCAGATGAGCAAAAGAAGCCCTATTGGCTTCTTGTTCACAATTTCACATTTCACCTCATTTCCAATTCATTGAATCCTGGACATGTGGAAAACATTGTACGAAAATCTTTTCAAGTTCTAGAAGTTCCTGATAATTTGCCAGCAGTAGCTATGAAAGCTTTAGTCATTTACGAATGGCCTCCCCTGTTTCATTAAAATTTGCAAGATGCATGCATGTGTGTTTTGGGAGGCTACAGTTCTTGTTTCTTTCCTTGTGCACAGGCGTCTGCTTTTGGTTAGTATTAATAGAACAAAATATTAGACCCTGCTCATACTCTATAGCAAGAAACTGATGTTGGCTTTACAGTGCTACATTCCTGAAGCATACTGCTGAAGACACCTAGCAGGACATCCCATCCGGTAACATTATGCTGACAATG
Source organism: Pecten maximus (assembly GCF_902652985.1). Taxonomy (NCBI): domain Eukaryota; kingdom Metazoa; phylum Mollusca; class Bivalvia; order Pectinida; family Pectinidae; genus Pecten; species Pecten maximus. The sequence goes on along the minus strand of NC_047018.1, from coordinate 16,298,297 downwards.
GGTGGACCAGTCGTCCCACTCCCAATATGCTGAGCGCTAAGCAGGAGAAGCAACTACCATTTTTAAAGACTCTGGTTTGTTTTGGCCAGGGAACATAACCCAAAGCCTTCCTCACAGCGACGAACACTCAACTAAAGGTCAAAAGTGAGGCTGTGTTAACTCTTTCCGTATTCATGATGACTACACACGTCACAAAAAAGTGCTCCCCTATTCTTCATGAGGTTACACCCGTCGCAGTAAACATGCCTTCATTCCTTTGTGATGACTCATATCATCAGGAAAACATTGTGAAAGACTTTGATATTACTCTCTGGTTTAGCATAGTCATACGTGGGAATTGACACTGAAGATACGTTTTTTTTAAGAATAATAAGCATTGTAAATATTGTATTGATGAATTATTGTACATACCAGAAGCATATTCATTTGTTAAGATTGTCTATTTCAAAGACTTCAGCAGTTTATGCCGGGTTGTTTACATAGGTAACAAAATGGCGACCTCAAATTTACTTTCATTTTCTGCATGATTGTTGAAAAATAAAACACATAAAATACTATTTTAAAAGATAAAATATGTGTAATTGAGTAACGTTTATCATAAAAATTAATTAGAAATAAGTCAAATGTATGCAACAAAAAAAAAATTATGTTTTGGTTGCATGATTCACATGCTGACACAAGCTGATCAACAAGTGTATTTCCGTGATTCTGCCTGGTGATTTCACCGTATTTCCAAGGAAATATTTAGAGTTTCTACTCGTTCCATACAATAAACTGAATTTAATATTAAGCATCACACAGCAGTAAAAGTTTGTTTTATCAATGTCTGATGTGATCCAATACCCAAACGACTACCCAGCATTCACTTCCGGTAGCGACAACGAAATTTGAATGTGCATTAGAAATGAGAAAGTTGTTAGAAAGAATAGAAAAGATAAGATCCCAATTTTAGTCCCCCCTTAAGATCATGCAGTATACTTCATACTGTGCCAGTAGAAAACCTGCTATTGAGTGCTTTAAAGGGTCCTCCTACCAATGACCTTGACCTATTTTCAAGGTCACAGGGTTCATCTTCTCAAGTTCCAGAGACCCTTATGCATGATATTTTGCCAGCAGGTAAGCAAGTATTATAAAGGGCAAATGCCCTTGACCTGTTTGCAAGACCCAGTTAAGGTGTCCCGACACTTTATCACTAGCCCTCCACCTCTGGGTTGCGAGTTCGAAACCTACATGGGGCAGTTGCCAGGTACTGAACGTAGACCGGTGATTTTTCTCCGGGTACTCTGGCTTTCCTCCACCTCCTGGCTGTTAATAGGACGTTAAACAAAATAAACCAATAAACCAAAGTTTGCAAGACCATATTGCATAGCAGTGAAAGATCTTATAAGAAAACCTCTTATCTGGTTTCATAAGACTGTAGAGACCGGATTATCGGGATATTTATGGGTACCTGCAATAGAGTACTGTTAATATTTTGAAGATCCAGGGTAGTGGCAGAGTTCACTCTGGACCCAAAAATCATGGGCAATTTTGACAAGATTTCAGAAATCGTATTGGCCAAAACATAGAAAATTGCATAAATTTGTGAGTTTTGGTGGGCCATTTTGGAAAATATGGGGCAAATGGCCCCATGGCCCCCTCCAGAGTTATCCCTGTAATGGTATATCAGATGGAGTGCTATCAAATTTCATGATGAAAATATTTTTGATTTTTAAGGTCACTTGGGTCAAATGTTGAAAAATTTAAAGATCCATTTTTAAGTTTTAATTACAATGACTCTTGTATATATATAGATTTATATAAAAGCTTAAAGTATGACCATGTTACACCAGATCAACCACACGCTTCTCATAGCTGTAAAGGTTTTATATGGGTAATGTGTAACTTACCAAAAATACCAACGAAGGTAATATTTGCAATAATATTCTAACTGAATGAGTGAATCATATCACCTCTATTAGAAATATTGTATATCGTTTCCTCCTGAAACATCATTAACATAATAAAGTCAACATAAAAACTTGAAATCGTTATTTTGTCATTATTCCTCATTAACCATGTGAGAATTCAACCATATCTATGGCAGTTATGCCCCTTTGGCTGTTTGTGAACAGAATCTTGTCGGGTCAGCTCACATATACTCTGAAAGCTGCCTGTAATTTGAAAAGCTTTTATGATGGATTAAGAAAAATAATAATAATAAAAAATATATAATTTTCAAAATGATTCTGAGAATGTTTCCCCTTTCATAATGATGCCTCCCGGCCTTTGTACTTAAGAAGTATATTGCAGACATTGTAGTTTATGTCTTGCTTGGTAACACATATGAGTGTCGATCAGTATATAATTGCATAGGACTATCAAAACCAGTTGTCATTGTATTGGTGTAAAAGGAAGGTGGCATATCTTATAATGATCATTCAATTTCTGGAATTCTTGGCATTTTTCACATCCTAGAAACTGGAGATGACATGCATGGAAAGTGCAAAGGTAATTAATTATTAGAGAAAATGCAATATAATCAAAATTGAAGAAATACACATTTATTAGCTCACCTGGTCCAAAGCCTCTATGTATGAAGTAAGGATGAACTGCAAGATTGAGTATTTTCAGTTCTTATTATTTGATTATGTTTTGATCGACACACAAATTTGGATTATAGACACGCCACCCAGGTAATTAAGTGCTTTCAAATGTCAAAGGTCATGTGTTGTTTCTGCAGCACTGCCTACATGTGTGATTGCAGGTGGTCATTGTTGAAATGAAAACAGGTCTGGTAGGTACGAAGGTTTATATGCAAGGACACACTGGTTTCTAAGCATGATACAAACTAATTTGTCTGCACACTTCCTTAGATACCACCACCAGAAGACAGTGTTACCAGAGGGGACATCTCAGGAATATTCAGACAACAGCAATTTTTTTTCCCCCAAATTGATAGCTGCACTGTCAGCTTCAATCAACAGTGTTTCAAGGAGCGGAGTGGGAATGGGATGGGAGCATGGAGTGTTAGATACCCGACCAACCTGACAACAGTTCAAGTTTACTTTCTTTCTGATATTGATGATATATTATATACATGTTTTTGTTTTACAGAATGTGGGAAGCAGACTAGAAGTATAAAGTAGAAACTGGAGATGTATAAGGTATGTTGACTTACTGATTAAATAGCTGATGTTAAATAGAATGATTATTAAATACATGTGGGAAGCAGAATCATGATTAAATATCTAAAGTGAAGCAGAATCATGATTAAATACCTAAAGTGAAGCAGAATCATGATTAAATACCTAAAGTGAAGCAGAATCATGATTAAATACCTAAAGTGAAGCAGAATCATGATTAAATATCTAAAGTGAAGCAGAATCATGATTAAATACCTAAAGTGAAGCAGAATCATGATTAAATACCTAAAGTGAAGCAGAATCATGATAAGTTCTTTAATTAATAATTTACGGGTGCCATTCTTTTTATCTGTCACCCAGATTGCATTTATATTGACAATAAATACAATCTAAAAAATGCTTAATTGTTATATTTACATTTACTTAAGCCCCAAAAATTCAAACTACAGTGCACTCTGTCTAAACCGGACACCTTTGGGACCACAAAATAAAGCCGGTTTGTAGAGAGTTCCGGATTGTAGAGATTCTAATTTTATATCGTTGTTGAATGCAAAACAAATGAAAAAAAGATATATCATAAAGTAGATGTCATTGTGCATTATTCATGCATATACAAACTTTGAATTGAATAATATTATTTAACTCAACACTGGCAATTTGACACTATGTGTACGTTACATCGGTTGAAAACAATCGCTGATTGTTGTTTGTTTTGACCTTCCACAGAGTCTGAACAATCAACCGATCTGACACTTTCTACAAGTGCAGATTCCCAATCTGAGGAATTAGCCTCAATTTCTAATTGGTCCTTAATGTTGGCGACTGTCGCGAGATCCATGTTTGTTTATAATATAAACAGAGTAATACAAAAGGTATGTTGTCATCATCATCTCCGACTTCTCATCCAGGTACGTTCGTGTAGTGAGGTCCCCGAAGGGGAAGCCAGCCAACATGAAACATTTCTTAATTACGATACATTTACAAACATGTAAGATTATATATAATTAGGGGTATGAATTAACAAAATGCATTCTTTATTGTACGTAACAACTGTTTAGGTGTTTATCCAGCCGTAGCCACTTGTTGATAGTAACGGTAAATGGTCAATCGATAATTTACCTGTGCGGCAATTACAACTGTATATAAACACTTGTCGGGAGCACCTGAAGCTACCGCTTCCAGGGAAACATGAATGGGACCGACTCCGGTTTATACAGAGTAGATTTACTAGTATACAGAAGGAATGGGGCCGGAATATATGACCGGATTACAGAATAGACAGAGTCCGGATTATGCAGAGTGTATTAACCATAAATAAAGAAGGGCATGTTTGGGAACAAATTATTTGGACGGTTTTGGCAAATATTCGGATTGGACAAAGTCCGGTTTGGACAGAGTGCACTGTAATTCATTAGGAAGCATCACCGAGTTAGAAAAGAGACCCACAAGTTCAAATTACATTCACCTACATACAGTATACCATGGCACAGCATCTGTCGTCAGTCGTCCATCAACTTTACACTACTAGTCATGAACCACTGGGCAGATTTCAACCAATTTGGTGTGGAGCATCCCTTGGTGAAGAGGAATCAATTGTGTAAAAACATTGGGCCTCATATTTGCAATTTTATAAACAAATGCCTATTATTTTTCGTTTTTTTTTTAAATCCTCTTAAATTATGACAATATTGCAAAAATTTGTTGAATGATAGAATTTATTACCTAAGCAAGTAAAACCTGTACTAAGCAAATAAAACCAGGAAACTACCCACTGATAATGAGGGAATCTCTAATGTTGTGCTCCACTCTATGTAAATGAGCAGCACAAAAAAACTACTTTAAACTTTTGGTCAGTTGGAACAAAATCAAATAAATATTGATGTCATATGGAACTATGCCTCAGAAAATAAGCCAGAGTTTTAACTGTTGGAATTGATATCGGGAAAAATCTCGACCAAGAGAAAATCACAAACACATACCTGGTGTAACATGCACTAGTGTACTTTTTATAGCCCTCTGGTAGGCGAGGTGTAAATGTAACCTTTAGTAACAAGATTGATAACTAGATTATGAAACAAATAAAGGAAAGGGTTTTAATTGGAGACTGCATGGCAATGTGTTTGAACTGTCTGTCGATTTGAAATGACCAGAGGTTAACCATAGTTTGTTTTGAAGAATGGCGGATTGGTGATCGAAGCCATGGATTGGAAGCCCACATTCATTCATTTTGGTTGCTGGAACTTGGTGCGTGCAGGGTTTATTACATACTTTACTTATGAAAAGTTGACATAACCAGGGCAGGAAGAAAAAAATCAGCATAACTGGTCCTTCGGGCGTGTTAGGATTCAAAAGTACTTGCCCAAAGGTGAAACATAGTCGTCAGATTAAACTGAATTAGTAGTATCTTCAATTACTCTAGGGAAAAGGTAAATAAATTGAGAAATTTTGCACTTGTCAATCGGGCAAGAGAAATTTTGCACTTGTCAATCGGGCAAGTAGTCAGCAAGGCAAGTAGTCAGCAATATTTACATGTCCACAGACCAAAATCTACTGACCCCGGGTCATCAGACCTGGGCTTTTTCTCGCCCTGATAACTGAGTAGATTTGATGGAAATTAAATGACGACAGACCCTTAGGGGATAATGAAGTTTTACTTTGCTAAACATAGACAGACGTTGATATTTGTCGCATATTATAAACATACCTAATGCAGCTGACGATTTACTGAGTGTGAAATTTTGTATTCAATGAAATGCCCCTTCAGAAGAATTTCAAGCGTAAGGGTAATTTATTAGAATAGATTCAATATTTAATTGTTCCTGTTTTTTTGTTTTTGTTTTTTATGATGTTTTGTTTGATATATGATGATAAGCAAATATTACATATGCTGTGTTAATATTGTAACACTGTGTTCAGTATGCATTTTGTGACATGTTGGTATAATCTTAATACATACCTTGAATCTTCTCTGATATTTGTTTTGGAAGCATAAAAGAAAAGTACAATATATAAGGGTACTGGTGTTTTTTTTTAATGGAGATAATTTTATAAGAGAATTTTGTGAGATTTTGTCATTCTAGGAAGAGTTATCTTTCTTCCCCTGTGACTGTTCACTTAAATAACACAGCATAATGAAGAGTTGCTTCCCTTGTACCACATTGTCATTGCTTCACAGGAAGAGGTGAATGGGTTATTATCAGTAATTAAATGCATGTACACATAACTTATCAATTATTGGAGATAATCATTTTGATTTATTACCTGGTAACTTGAAAACAAAATAAAGTGTGCTTTTCATGTTTGAAGTATAGTGATTTTTGAATAAAATTACAGGAATTTTGGTGTTTATATTTGTATATTCCTTATTAAAAAAAATGTAACCAAGGACACCAGCAAGAATAAAATACTAATTATGAAAGCTTTTCTAGCCTGTAGAATTGAAATGTTTCTCCTAAATAAACCAGATTATTGTTCTGTGAAATCATATTAGGTTCTGTTGTGTAATTTCTAAACTTAAACAATTAGTCAGCTTTTCAATTGGGATTAATTGGTCTTGTTTGATTTTTCAATTTATATGTTATAATTTTTATCATTACCCAATAGACTGTTGAACTAATGTCAGACTATCATACCGACCTTTTGTATTTCTATAACATGTTTATGGAAATTGTGTAACAATTTTATTGCTTACATAATTAATAACATTACATAAACTGATAAATGTAGATTATTTAAGATAAGTAATAAATAATTTATCAAGTGTAACATATTTATGTGTGCGTTTCTTAGGCTGTGGTGTACGATAAATGTGTCAAGCGAGAGAACAACAGTACTACAGTCCTAGTACATATTTCCTTGAGAGCCTTACCACGAACCACTTACATAAAAATGTCTCAACACAGCTGACAGTCAACGTTCCTCAACTGTCTCCTGTTCTTCATTTATATAAATGTCGAGCTTTAAATGATTGTTTTAATCTTCAGACAAGTGATTCAGTGACCTCTTTAACAGAGTTTTATTATTTACCTCTAATTAACTTAATTCAGGTACGAATTCTTCCAGGTGTAGTAATAATGGAAACATACTCCTTACATGTTATTTATTGTGTTACATACACCTGACATTAATCATTCAGAGTTCATTGGTAGTACCATATACTTAAGTTACGATATTCTTCATACAGTTATGATTATAGAAAACAGAGTTCACTGGTAGTACCATATACCTTATGATATTCTTCATACAGTTTTAATTATAGAATCAGAGTTCACTTGTAGTACCATATACCTTACGATATTCTTCATACAGTTATAATTATAGAAAACAGAGTTCACTCAGGTAGTACAGTACCATATTCAGTGTTACATGTAATTATATCATTGTTGCATATAATCACTTCTGTGATCAATATATTAACATCAGCAGTACATATATATAGTTACATCAGCTTATTAACATCAGAGGTATATATATACACGACTTTGTATATAATTACATCTGCTTATTAACATCAGAGGTACATATATATATATATACGACTTTGTATATAGTTACATCAGCTTATTAACATCAGAGGTACATATATATGTATACGACTTTGTATATAATTACATCAGCTTATTAACATCAGAGGTACATATATAGTTACATCAGCTTATTAACATCAGAGGTACATATATATAGTTACATCAGCTTATTAACATCAGAGGTACATATATATAGTTACATCAGCTTATTAACATCAGAGGTACATATATAGTTACATCAGCTTATTAACATCAGTGGTACATATATAGTTACATCAGCTTATTTACATCAGTGGTACATACAGTTATTTACATCAGTGGCACATAAGTATGAACAATATCCACATGATATAATCTAATTAGAGTGTGTTGCTGTGATGCTGGCATTAATGGGAACTTGATAGTAAGCTGTGGGGTACCAGGTATGATTCAGCTGCTGGGAGGCTGTGTAAATACTTAATTGTTGTTTAATACTGAGCTGAGGCAGCCCTCCTTGGAAATTAATTAAGAAAATTTGTTTCCTGAAGAAAATTGGATGAGAACAAGCACTTTTGATATTTCCCACACTGGTATTATCACAAACAGACTAACAGCCATTCTTTGTCTATATTAAAAATAAGACTTGACATGTAAAATACTAAAAAATAATTTAGATATTTAAGAAATGATTTACCTCTATTGATATTAGATTAGTAATACTTACAGCAGTCTTTGGGGAAATATACTTGTCCAGGGGCTTTTCTTGAGGGATTCATGGGGTGGTTAATGGGCACCATTTCCAATTGAATTTATTTAATATTTAAGCCAATTTCCCAAAATTTGTAGATTACTCCTGAAACCGTTTTTTCCCAATTCACAAATTTTCTTTCCAAAATAAGACAAAAAGACCCCATCCCAAATCAGTGAGAAAAAGCCCTGTTGTCATACTATTGTTCATTTTATTTTTTAGGTTTCTTTCCTTTTATTTCTACTTAACATACATCTAGGATGTATACAAGTAAATTACATGTGCATATTTTATGAATTTGGACAAAGAATATACTGCACTGTATCTACTATAGTGACCAATATAAATCTGGGGACACCAACCCAATTTGAAGTGAGGAGACCAGGGGACATCAACACAGATTTGTAGTGAGACCATCAGGGGACATCAACACAGACTTGTAGTGAGGACATCAGGGGACATCAACACAGATTTGTAGTGAGACCATCAGGGGACATCAACACAGACTTGTAGTGAGGCCATCAGGGGACATCAACACAGACTTGTAGTGAGGCCGTCAGGGGACACCAACACAGATTTGTAGTGAGGCCGTCAGGGGACATCAACACAGACTTGTAGTGAGGCCATCAAGGGACACCAACACAGATTTGTAGTGAGACCGTCAGGGGACACCAACACAGATTTGTAGTGAGGCCGTCAGGGGACATCAACACAGATTTGTAGACTAGTGAGGCCATCAGGGGACATCAACACAGACTTGTAGTGAGGCCATCAGGGGACATCAACACAGACTTGTAGTGAGGCCATCAGGGGACATCAACACAGACTTGTAGTGAGGCTATCAGGGGACTTTAACACAGATTTGTAGTGAGGCCGTCAGGGGACACCAACACAGACTTGTAGTGAGGCCATCAGGGGACACCAACACAGACTTGTAGTGAGGCCATATGGGGACATCAACACAGACTTTTATTGAGGCCATATGGGGACATCAACACAGATTTGTAGTGGGGACATCAGAGGACATCAACACAACTTGCAATGAGGCTATCAGAGGACTTCCTAACATAACTTGTAGTGAGGCCATCAGGGGACATCGTACACAGGCTTGTAGTGAGGCCATCAGGGGACATCAACATGACTTTTACTGAAACTGTCCTGTGCACATGTTACAGCATCTCTTGGGGTTGTCCCCAGTTGTCTGTACATAGATCTGTGTTGTTATGGATGTTTTCTTTCACATAATACTCTGTTTTGATAAGAAACATTCATAAATCATTTTCCCCTGCAGCTAATTTACTTTATTAAGACACATAAACTGAGTATTTTAATTTGCAAGAAATGTCTGTGGGGACTTGGTGTGAACTGAACAGGCCTTTAGTTCTCCTTCATTGGCAGGACCACTAAGGCATCATTACACTAATGATATGGGGCAGGTCTGAGCTCCCCATCTGTCTCTGTGTGCCAGCCCTGTCTCAGGCTAAAGCTGGAAGGCTTCAATTTCAAAAGACCCTTATCTAGGCAGATCTGGGGTGAGAATGAGATACACGTTTTCTATAATTCATGAAGACCCAGCCCTTTTAATAGGTACTTTTAGGGACACATATGGCCTGTATTGATTTCTTTGAAATTAATTTGAATATTTATGACTGCAATTCAAAGTTTACTCCTGTTACACACAGGAAGATATAAAAATAGGTATGGTCACGGCTGAATGGTCTCGGTTATTATGTGTTCCAGAGGCTGATTTCACAGCTGACAGTAGTTCTAACAGAGTTTGTGATACACCATAATCACTACAATTACAGATATGATACATTTGGTAAAAATGTTATCTCTACCACATTTGGTAAAATGATCAGTCATCATTAGGTGGGTCATTCTGAGAGTTTGATGACTGGAGACTAGGGACAATGATTAATATAGTTATCGTTATACTGTCTCTGATTCACTGTTCAAACAAGTCAGTCAGCATTAGTTTCTATTGAAGCATGCTGGCATCATTATGTGGATTAATCATATAGATGGTTATTGATTATAATGAAATGCTTTAAAGTTGGGATGTTGATGTTTGAACTACAGATGGACAAATGAAGAAATGTGAGGCGACTAAAAACAATCAGATTTTACAACCAACCCTAAATAAACACCTTGTAATTCAAATGTCATACTGCTGATCACAAAATATCAGTGCTTTTATAGCAAAAGAACCAGACCTTAGCCGGACAACCCTGGAGTCCAACTCCTGACAATTATTACCATATACTGTCCTGACCCCACATCTCCCTACAGTTGTCTATCTATTACCATATACTGTCCTGTCCCCCACATCTCCCTACAGTTGTCTATTACCATATACTGTCCTGTCCCCCACATCTCCCTACAGTTGTCTATCTATTACCATATACTATCCTGTCCCCAACATCTCCCTACAGTTGTCTATTACCATATACTGTCCTGTCCCCCACATCTCCCTACAGTTGTCTATCTATTACCATATACTGTCCTGTCCCCCACATCTCCCTACAGTTGTCTATCTATTACCATATACTGTCCTGTCCCCCATATCTCCCTACAGTTGTCTATCTATTACCATATACTGTCCTGTCCCCCACATCTCCCTACAGTTGTCTATCTATTACCATATACTGTCCTGTCCCCACATCTCCCTACAGTTGTCTATTACCATATACTGTCCTGTCCCCCATATCTCCCTACAGTTGTCTATCTATTACCATATACTGTCCTGTCCCTCACATCTCCCTACAGTTGTCTATCTATTACCATATACTGTCCTGTCCCCACATCTCCCTACAGTTGTCTATTACCATATACTGTCCTGTCCCCCACATCTCCCTACAGTTGTCTATCTATTACCATATACTGTCCTGTCCCCCACATCTCCCTACAGTTGTCTATTACCATATACTGGCCTGTCCCCACATCTCCCTACAGTTGTCTATCTATTACCATATACTGTCCTGTCCCCACATCTCCCTACAGTTGTCTATCTATTACCATATACTGTCCTGTCCCCCACATCTCCCTACAGTTGTCTATCTATTACCATATACTGTCCTGTCCCCCACATCTCCCTACAGTTGTCTATCTATTACCATATACTGTCCTGTCCCCCACATCTCCCTACAGTTGTCTATTACCATATACTGTCCTGTCCCCACATCTCCCTACAGTTGTCTATTACCATATACTGTCCTGTCCCCCACATCTCCCTACAGTTGTCTATCTATTACCATATACTGTCCTGTCCCCACATCTCCCTACAGTTGTCTATTACCATATACTGTCCTGTCCCCCACATCTCCCTACAGTTGTCTATCTATTACCATATACTGTCCTGTCCCCCACATCTCCCTACAGTTGTCTATTACCATATACTGTCCTGTCCCCACATCTCCCTACAGTTGTCTATTACCATATACTGTCCTGTCCCCCACATCTCCCTACAGTTGTCTATCTATTACCATATACTGTCCTGTCCCCCACATCTCCCTACAGTTGTCTATCACCATATACTGTCCTGTCCCCCACATCTCCCTACAGTTGTCTATCTATTACCATATACTGTCCTGTCCCCACATCTCCCTACAGTTGTCTATCTATTACCATATACTGTCCTGTCCCCACATCTCCCTACAGTTGTCTATCTATTACCATATACTGTCCTGTCCCCCACATCTCCCTACAGTTGTCTATCTATTACCATATACTGTCCTGTCCCCCACATCTCCCTACAGTTGTCTATTACCATATACTGTCCTGTCCCCACATCTCCCTACAGTTGTCTATCTATTACCATATACTGTCCTGTCCCCCACATCTCCCTACAGTTGTCTATTACCATATACTGTCCTGTCCCCCACGTCTCCCTACGGTTGTCTATCTATTACCATATACTGTCCTGTCCCCACATCTCCCTACAGTTGTCTATTACCATATACTGTCCTGTCCCCACATCTCCCTACAGTTGTCTATCTATTACCATATACTGTCCTGTCCCCCACATCTCCCTACAGTTGTCTATCTATTACCATATACTGTCCTGTCCCCCACGTCTCCCTACAGTTGTCTGTCTATTACCATATACTGTCCTGTCCCCACATCTCCCTACAGTTGTCTATTACCATATACTGTCCTGTCCCCCACATCTCCCTACAGTTGTCTATCTATTACCATATACTGTCCTGTCCCCACATCTCCCTACAGTTGTCTATCTATTACCATATACTGTCCTGTCCCCACATCTCCCTACAGTTGTCTATCTATTACCATATACTATCCTGTCCCCCACATCTCCCTACAGTTGTCTATCTATTACCATATACTGTCCTGTCCCCACATCTCCCTACAGTTGTTTATTACCATATACTGTCCTGTCCCCCACATCTCCCTACAGTTGTCTATCTATCACCATATACTGTCCTGTCCCCCACATCTCCCTACAGTTGTCTATCTATTACCATATACTGTCCTGTCCCCACATCTCCCTACAGTTGTCTATCTATTACCATATACTGTCCTGTCCCCCACATCTCCCTACAGTTGTCTATCTATTACCATATACTGTCCTGTCCCCCACATCTCCCTACAGTTGTCTATTACCATATACTGTCCTGTCCCCACATCTCCCTACAGTTGTCTATCTATTACCATATACTGTCCTGTCCCCCACATCTCCCTACAGTTGTCTATTACCATATACTGTCCTGTCCCCCACGTCTCCCTACGGTTGTCTATCTATTACCATATACTGTCCTGTCCCCACATCTCCCTACAGTTGTCTATTACCATATACTGTCCTGTCCCCACATCTCCCTACAGTTGTCTATCTATTACCATATACTGTCCTGTCCCCCACATCTCCCTACAGTTGTCTATCTATTACCATATACTGTCCTGTCCCCCACGTCTCCCTACAGTTGTCTGTCTATTACCATATACTGTCCTGTCCCCACATCTCCCTACAGTTGTCTATTACCATATACTGTCCTGTCCCCCACATCTCCCTACAGTTGTCTATCTATTACCATATACTGTCCTGTCCCCACATCTCCCTACAGTTGTCTATCTATTACCATATACTGTCCTGTCCCCCACATCTCCCTACAGTTGTCTATCTATTACCATATACTATCCTGTCCCCCACATCTCCCTACAGTTGTCTATCTATTACCATATACTGTCCTGTCCCCACATCTCCCTACAGTTGTTTATTACCATATACTGTCCTGTCCCCCACATCTCCCTACAGTTGTCTATCTATCACCATATACTGGCCTGTCCCCACATCTCCCTACAGTTGTCTATCTATTACCATATACTGTCCTGTCCCCACATCTCCCTACAGTTGTCTATCTATTACCATATACTGTCCTGTCCCCCACATCTCCCTACAGTTGTCTATCTATTACCATATACTGTCCTGTCCCCCACATCTCCCTACAGTTGTCTATCTATTACCATATACTGTCCTGTCCCCCACATCTCCCTACAGTTGTCTATTACCATATACTGTCCTGTCCCCACATCTCGCTACAGTTGTCTATCTATTACCATATACTGTCCTGTCCCCACATCTCCCTACAGTTGTCTATCTATTACCATATACTGTCCTGTCCCCCACATCTCCCTACAGTTGTCTATCTATTACCATATACTGTCCTGTCCCCCACATCTCCCTACAGTTGTCTATTACCATATACTGTCCTGTCCCCACATCTCCCTACAGTTGTCTATCTATTACCATATACTGTCCTGTCCCCCACATCTCCCTACAGTTGTCTATTACCATATACTGTCCTGTCCCCCACGTCTCCCTACGGTTGTCTATCTATTACCATATACTGTCCTGTCCCCACATCTCCCTACAGTTGTCTATTACCATATACTGTCCTGTCCCCCACATCTCCCTACAGTTGTCTATCTATTACCATATACTGTCCTGTCCCCCACATCTCCCTACAGTTGTCTATCTATTACCATATACTGTCCTGTCCCCCACGTCTCCCTACAGTTGTCTGTCTATTACCATATACTGTCCTGTCCCCACATCTCCCTACAGTTGTCTATTACCATATACTGTCCTGTCCCCCACATCTCCCTACAGTTGTCTATCTATTACCATATACTGTCCTGTCCCCACATCTCCCTACAGTTGTCTATCTATTACCATATACTGTCCTGTCCCCACATCTCCCTACAGTTGTCTATCTATTACCATATACTATCCTGTCCCCCACATCTCCCTACAGTTGTCTATCTATTACCATATACTGTCCTGTCCCCACATCTCCCTACAGTTGTTTATTACCATATACTGTCCTGTCCCCCACATCTCCCTACAGTTGTCTATCTATCACCATATACTGTCCTGTCCCCACATCTCCCTACAGTTGTCTATTACCATATACTGTCCTGTCCCCCACATCTCCCTACAGTTGTCTATTACCATATACTGTCCTGACCCCCACATCTCCCTACAGTTGTCTATCTATTACCATATACTGTCCTGACCCCACATCTCCCTACAGTTGTCTATCTATTACCATATACTGTCCTGTCCCCCACATCTCCCTACAGTTGTCTATTACCATATACTGTCCTGTCCCCACATCTCCCTACAGTTGTCTATTACCATATACTGTCCTGTCCCCCACATCTCCCTACAGTTGTCTATCTATTACCATATACTGTCCTGTCCCCCACATCTCCCTACAGTTGTTTATTACCATATACTGTCCTGTCCCCCACATCTCCCTACAGTTGTCTATCTATTACCATATACTGTCCTGTCCCCCACATCTCCCTACAGTTGTCTATCTATTACCATATACTGTCCTGTCCCCCACATCTCCCTACAGTTGTCTATTACCATATACTGTCCTGTCCCCCACATCTCCATACAGTTGTCTATTACCATATACTGTCCTGTCCCCACATCTCCCTACAGTTGTCTATTACCATATACTGTCCTGTCCCCCACATCTCCCTACAGTTGTCTATCTATTACCATATACTGTCCTGTCCCCCATATCTCCCTACAGTTGTCTATCTATTACCATATACTGTCCTGTCCCCCACATCTCCCTACAGTTGTCTATCTATAACCATATACTGTCCTGTCCCCACATCTCCCTACAGTTGTCTATTACCATATACTGTCCTGTCCCCCATATCTCCCTACAGTTGTCTATCTATTACCATATACTGTCCTGTCCCCCACATCTCCCTACAGTTGTCTATCTATTACCATATACTGTCCTGTCCCCCATATCTCCCTACAGTTGTCTATCTATTACCATATACTGTCCTGTCCCCCACATCTCCCTACAGTTGTCTACCTATTACCATATACTACTCTGTCCCCCACATCTCCCTACAGTTGTCTACCTAATACCATATACTGTCCTGTCCCCACATCTACCTACAGTTGTCTATCTATTACCATATACTGTCCTGTCCCCCACATCTTCCTACAGTTGTCTATCTATCACCATATACTGTCCTGTCCCCCACATCTCCCTACAGTTGTCTATCTATTACCATATACTGTCCTGTCCCCCACATCTCCCTACAGTTGTCTATTACCATATACTGTCCTGTCCCCCACACCTCCCTACAGTTGTCTATCTATTACCATATACTGTCCTGTCCCCATATCTCCCTACAGTTGTCTATTACCATATACTGTCCTGTCCCCCACATCTCCCTACAGTTGTCTATCTATTACCATATACTGTCCTGTCCCCACATCTCCCTACAGTTGTCTATCTATTACCATATACTGTCCTGTCCCCCACATCTCCCTACAGTTGTCTATCTATTACCATATACTGTCCTGTCCCCACATCTCCCTACAGTTGTCTATTACCATATACTGTCCTGTCCCCCACATCTCCCTACAGTTGTCTATCTATCACCATATACTGTCCTGTCCCCACATCTCCCTACAGTTGTCTATTACCATATACTGTCCTGTCCCCCACATCTCCCTACAGTTGTCTATTACCATATACTGTCCTGACCCCCACATCTCCCTACAGTTGTCTATCTAATACCATATACTGTCCTGACCCCACATCTCCCTACAGTTGTCTATCTATTACCATATACTGTCCTGTCCCCCACATCTCCCTACAGTTGTCTATTACCATATACTGTCCTGTCCCCACATCTCCCTACAGTTGTCTATCTATTACCATATACTGTCCTGTCCCCACATCTCCCTACAGTTGTCTATTACCATATACTGTCCTGTCCCCACATCTCCCTACAGTTGTCTATTACCATATACTGTCCTGTCCCCACATCTCCCTACAGTTATCTATTACCATATACTGTCCTGTCCCCACATCTCCCTACAGTTATCTATTACCATATACTGTCCTGTCCCCACATCTCCCTACAGTTATCTATTACCATATACTGTCCTGTCCCCACATCTCCCTACAGTTATCTATTACCATATACTGTCCTGTCCCCACATCTCCCTACAGTTGTCTATTACCATATACTGTCCTGACCCCCACATCTCCCTACAGTTGTCTATTACCATATACTGTCCTGTCCCCCACATCTCCCTACAGTTGTCTATCTATTACCATATACTGTCCTGTCCCCCATATCTTCCTACAGTTGTCTATCTATTACCATATACTGTCCTGTCCCCCACATCTCCCTACAGTTGTCTATCTATTACCATATACTGTCCTGTCCCCCATATCTCCCTACAGTTGTCTATCTATTACCATATACTGTCCTGTCCCCCACATCTCCCTACAGTTGTCTATCTATTACCATATACTGTCCTGTCCCCCATATCTCCCTACAGTTGTCTATCTATTACCATATACTGTCCTGTCCCCCACATCTCCCTACAGTTGTCTACCTATTACCATATACTACTCTGTCCCCCACATCTCCCTACAGTTGTCTACCTATTACCATATACTGTCCTGTCCCCACATCTCCCTACAGTTGTCTATCTATTACCATATACTGTCCTGTCCCCCACATCTTCCTACAGTTGTCTATCTATCACCATATACTGTCCTGTCCCCCACATCTCCCTACAGTTGTCTATCTATTACCATATACTGTCCTGTCCCCCACATCTCCCTACAGTTGTCTATTACCATATACTGTCCTGTCCCCCACACCTCCCTACAGTTGTCTATCTATTACCATATACTGTCCTGTCCCCATATCTCCCTACAGTTGTCTATCTATTACCATATACTGTCCTGTCCCCACATCTCCCTACAGTTGTCTATCTATTACCATATACTGTCCTGTCCCCCACATCTCCCTACAGTTGTCTATTACCATATACTGTCCTGTCCCCCACATCTCCCTACAGTTGTCTATCTATCACCATATACTGTCCTGTCCCCATATCTCCCTACAGTTGTCTATTACCATATACTGTCCTGTCCCCACATCTCCCTACAGTTGTCTATTACCATATACTGTCCTGTCCCCCACATCTCCCTACAGTTGTCTATTACCATATACTGTCCTGTCCCCACATCTCCCTACATTTGTCTATTACCATATACTGTCCTGTCCCCACATCTCCCTACAGTTGTCTATCTATTACCATATACTGCCCTGTCCCCCACATCTCCCTTCAGTTGTCTATCTATTACCATATACTGTCCTGTCCCCACATCTCCCTACAGTTGTCTATTACCATATACTGTCCTGTCCCCCACATCCCCCTACAGTTGTCTATTACCATATACTGTCCTGTCCCCCACATCTCCCTACAGTTGTCTATCTATTACCATATACTGTCCTGTCCCCCACATCTCCCTACAGTTGTCTATCTATTACCATATACTGTCCTGTCCCCACATCTCCCTACAGTTGTCTATCTATTACCATATACTGTCCTGTCCCCCACACATCTCCCTACAATTGTCTATCTATTACCATATACTGTCCTGTCCCCCACATCTCCCTACAGTTGTCTATTACCATATACTGTCCTGTCCCCCACATCTCCCTACAATTGTCTATCTATTACCATATACTATCCTGTCCCCCACATCTCCCTACAGTTGTCTATCTATCACCATATACTATCCTGTCCCCCACATCTCCCTACAGTTGTCTATCTATCACCATATACTATCCTGTCCCCCACATCTCCCTACAGTTGTCTATCTATTACCATATACTGTCCTGTCCCCACATCTCCCTACAGTTGTCTATTACCATATACTGTCCTGACCCCACATCTCCCTACAGTTGTCTATTACCATATACTATCCTGTCCCCCACATCTCCCTACAGTTGTCTATCTATTACCATATACTGTCCTGTCCCCCACATCTCCCTACAGTTGTCTATCTATAACCATATACTGTCCTGTCCCCCACATCTCCCTACAGTTGTCTATCTATTACCATATACTGTCCTGTCCCCCACATCTCCCTACAGTTGTCTATCTATAACCATATACTGTCCTGTCCCCACATCTCCCTACAGTTGTCTATTACCATATACTGTCCTGTCCCCCACATCTCCCTACAGTTGTCTATCTATAACCATATACTGTCCTGTCCCCCACATCTCCCTACAGTTGTCTATTACCATATACTGTCCTGTCCCCCACATCTCCCTACAGTTGTCTATCTGTGAATATTAGGTGATGTTTAGTATATTATCTTTAGGTGCGATATTTATCCATCAGTTATTACAAATATCAAGTACATCACTGATAAAATCATGACATGACAATCGTGATTTAGGCTTCCTGGATTAAACACTTAGATAAGCTTATGATTTTTTGTCAACAAATCGTGTGCTGATCCATCTTCTCTTTATAAGACTCTTTACTCCAGGAAATCCAATCTGGATGGTGAAGTGTGGTCATTGATACCTTTAATCTGCCGTGACTACTTGTGTATTTAATAACTGTGAAGTATATAATAATAGCCTGATGTCTACCCACTACCCTGGAGACTACAGATTACAATTAAGTTCACCCCAAAACACTCCTTCACATATTCCACTACAAACATTGTTAAAAGTGTTCTAAACACCCACTACACTTCTCCAACAACATTCATTCAATTTCTTAGTCAAATGTTAGGGGAAGTTCCACTTCATATTTCAATGCCCCACTTGCTTCTCCAATGTGTCACATTTGTTTCTAAAACTTTTTTTTTCAAATTCTAACAAATAATTTTAGAAATATCCTTTGTCATTTCAGAATGAAATTGGTTTAACTGGAGCATAATGGAAAATTTGAAAATAAATTTGTTTTAACTGGAGAATATTGGACAATTTGACAATGAATTTGGTTTAACTGGAGTGTATACTTGACAATTTGAAAATGATTAACTGAAGTATACTGGACAATTTGAAAATTATTAACTGGAGTATATTGGACAATTAGAAAATTAATTTATTTGAAAATTAATTTGGTTTAGCTGGAGAATATTTGACAATTTGAAAATTAATTTGGGTTGATTAGAGTATACTGGACAATTTGAAAATTAATTTGGGTTAATTAGAGTATGCTGGACAATTTGAAAATTAATTTGGTTTACTGGAGTATACTGGACAACTTGAAAATTAATTTGGTTTAACTGGAGTATATTGGACAACTTGATAATGATTAACTTAAGTACACTGCCTGAACTGGACAATTTGAGAATGAATTTGGTTAAACTGGAGTATACTGGACAATTTGATAATCAACTTTTGTTTAACTGAGTATATGTAATTAGACACTGATAAATCATGAGTAATGGACTCAGTGTGCTGAGATGGTATGATGGGAGAGAACCAGTACAAGAAGGTATGGTCAGAAAGGTAGGGCCTGTGTAGACATAGGGTTCAAAGAGCTGGTGAGGGTAGGTAATAGTCAGAGCCATAAGTGGTACATGATCTGAAAGGTAAGCTGACCTGGTCAAGTCAATAAACATACAGTTAACATCCTTCTTACCACATGGTCTCTCTGTTGTGATACCTGAGGATGTTTGTCAACGGGCTTGGCATAAATCTGTGAAGCACCTACCCAAAGATTATATACAAGGCTATTACACCTACAAATCCCACTTGGTTATATTCTACAACAATATAGTGATTTTTTATCATCCCTTGACACTTATACAGATTGGTGTTTATCATTGTTATTCCTTACACTGATAAACAAGTTATGTTGAAGACCTTTTCCAGATGTGCTGAGGCGATAGCTGTAAACACTAATCGGAGCACTAGGATCTGTATCCTGTCCGGCTCCACTTTCTCCTCAAATCACGTCACTGTCCCAATTAAAAGCAATACATGAAATTTGTTTGTTAGATAACAAATAGAAGTGTTCAGGGAAAGATCAGCACTGGCGTCCCCGGATATTCTTATCTAGATTTAAAGTGGGGAATGTATTGTTGTTTGTAGCCCTAGGTACTATCTACCTCCTCACTAGTTGTACAGTTGTATGTATACACACATCTATATTAGATATTGATAATATAGCTGTATCACAGACCTGTTTAACCAATCCCAACAGCTGTATCATAGACCTGTCTAACCAATCCCAACAGCTGTATCACACACCTGTCTAACCAATCCCAACAGCTGTATCATAGACATGTCTAACCAATCCCAACAGCTGTATCATAGACCTGTCTAACCAGTCAATTCAACTGTATCACAGACCTGTCTGACCAATCCCAACAACTGTATCACACACCTGTCTAATTCCCAACAGCTGTATCACACACCTGTCTAACCAATCCGAACAGCTGTATCATAGACCTGTCTAACCAGTCAATTCAACTGTATCACAGACCTGTCTGACCAATCAACTCAGACCTGTCTAACCAGTCAACTCAGTTTGTATAATAGACCTGTCTGACCAATCAACTCAGCTGTATCATAGACCTGTCTTCTAACCAATTCAAACAGTTGTATCATAGACATGTCCATCCAATCAAATCAGCTGTATCATAGAAGTGTCTGACCAATCCTCACAGCTGTATCATAGACCTGTCTACCAATCCTCACAGCTGTATCATAGACATTTGTGACCAATCAGTGTTCTTCTGAACAAATATAAATTATTATTATAATTATTATGGTTGTTGAAGAAAATCACATGTTTCAACTGTCCATTGTAAACTCGGGTGATAATAGATGTAATAAAGAGCATGAAGTAAATACAGAAAAGTCAGGATTATTTGTTGAACATTTTAATTTCAAATAACAATAAAGTCTAATATCTAAAACTTACACTGATGAAATGATTATGCATATTTGGAAAAGTTACATGTTCTATGGAAGGAAATAATTAGTTGCTGTCATCACTTTTTCACAGCAATTAATTATTCAGCTGTTCTCTTCTATCTATTGAGTGATTTGAGGCATGAAAACTGAAGTCGGGCAATATACTGCTGAACGTTGATATCACACAGAGGGCCTGGGGGACATTTGATGTTTTATTATAAGGACATTAATACACTGGGACTTCTATAACTTACACTCTACATGTAGGTGCACATGAAAAACATGACATTGATGTTCGTTGAAGCAATATTTGTGTCCCGGGGAGCTGGTTTAACTAGTCTGGCTGGGGAGCTACACGACTCACTGTAGGTAATCGTTTGATGCACTCCTGCACAGAAAAGGAAAGGCTTTGATTCCAACATAACAAAATTCATTTAATTCCCCACACTGATTATGCCATCATGTAAATTGTCTGGATAAACAGTTCCAAACTGGGGGAGATTAGGGGTGGTGCTTTTAGATCTGAGGATGGGGGGTGGAGTTAATGATGTGGCAAAGAGCTGGGGGCACCTCTCCATATCTTCACATTATACACTGTATATACAATTAAAAACATATGATATCTGTCCCAGCCTGTGTTTTCGGACAGAGTTGGTGATATAAACAGGAAGACCCCCCCAATATAGGCGTGCACTTTGGTGAAGCACTGTCGCCCAGACAGGAAACAAAACTCTTCGCACAGTCTCTCTGCCTTGTCTCTGTTATAGGGATTCATTCTGAAAGTTGTATTTTGGACTGAGTAGGTGGGGGGGCTTTCTCCTTCATTTGTTTAACCCCTCTCCCTATCCGACACCAGAGGGTACATGGTTTTCCTTTACTACAGGGTACTCTATGTACAGTTATATAACAAGGTATTGTTTATCAGTGTATGATATGATAATGTAGCTATAAATAGGAACTCTTCAGGGTGGTAAATCAGTGAAAGGCTGTGAGACTTGTCTGTCCTGTTGAGCCCTGTTGTCATGGTAATGTAGATCCCTGCTGTCAGGCAGTTGTGCTGTAGTGTACTGCCTGTAAATAAGAGTCCTTCATACCCAGATGACAGGAGAGCAATGGGCTTCAGAGATGAGTTTGCCCCCATTGTAATGGGGCTAAATGTTTTATTTTGAATAGAACTGGGTTTCTGGGTAAGGTCTAATTTACAAAGTTAAACATTTAGTAGGGAAATACATTACAAAGTAATGGGTAGCTTTTCTGTCTGGTCCCTTATCTTACTGGAGAACAGCATCACTTCCTAGAGCCAACTCCCTGCAGCCTTATCAATAAAGTAATGATATATACTGACAAATACCACCCCCCTTGTGTAGATCATTGGCAGTGTGTGGTGGGTGTGGTCACACCATCCGAGGGGAGGAGGCAAAAGGTTGTTGATCTGGTAATATGTAGGTTACTGTATTAGTTGTTGGGATATGTTGCTAGTTCTGTAGTAAAGTAAGGTCTGTCCATTCTCAACATTCCTTCTGTAGAACTGTAAAGAAGCTAGCTTAGGCTAAGTTTGTCCAGACTGTTGGATAAGAGGAACTCGCACTGCATGGATAAATGAAGGATGTGACCCAGTGGACCATCCACCCATCCACTCTCTTTCCAAGTCACTAAAATGAACACTTGTTTATAGAAACCATTGATTTAGACAATTACCAAGTTGATTATATACCATGAAGTAAATAAAGATATGAGTCAAACAATTGTCATCAAAGTCGGAAGTTTATTGTGTCATAACAATGAGTGATTCAGGTATGGGGAAGCTCCTAGACAAAATTCATGTTTGAAAAATCTTACAAGGGAAATAATAACATCAATTAAAGATGACCTATTATCTGTTATTAGTGACAGTTTGAATGGGGTATTTTTGTGTGACTATTTTAAATTAAGGTTGAATTGAGCACAAATCTCTACATCTTGTTCATTTATACCAGCTCTAGCCATACAATGGTAAATTATGCATAGTTGGGTTATGGCAATGATATTGTAGCTGTTTTTCTGTTCGTTTACCTCTTTGGAAATACTAGCCAAGTGGTTCTAGCAGTAGTTGTCTCCCTTTACATGTAGTTAGCTTCTTTATCATAGCCATTAGATATAGATTATAGAAAGTTATACAGTTCACTAAGCTCCACAAAATATTGAAGAAATAAGACTTAAGGCTTAGCTAGTGTTTATGTTCCCCTGTTCTGTGGCCATGTTTATCACATAATGGTGGAAATATACATAATCTCTTTGAAAAGGATCAAATCCCATCAAAATGACATTCATCTCCCCTCCACTACAGCCTGGTTGTTAATACAGTGGAATTGATCTCCACATTTTTGTCAGGCTTTTTTTCTGTCAACTCAAGCCTGTCCAATCACAACATAGCTCATTTGCATAAAGATGCAGGTGCTTGTTTTCGACATTTGCTGTAACATCTGAGGCTAATTCAATGTTGGTCTGAGATTTGGTCAACTTGAAGCAAATTATGCAGAAAAATATCAGCATTGTCAGCTTCATGATTTAAAATTTGAAGCGATTCACAATGTATAAAACATCAATAGGAATAGGAGCTAATTTCTATAGTCAGTATAGGATGGTTTTATGTATTCATTGTTCCATTTCTAGAACACTATTTTGTTTGTCAATTTTCCTATGTAGTAGTAACTTTGGAATGAAAGACCAATGCACGGTTATGTTTTTTGGTACCCTAGTTTAAGTGGCTGCCCATTTCTTTCACTTTAAACAAGTGCTGTTTTCAGACCTTAAAACTAAAATGATTTTGTTAGCTTTCCAGGAGGAAGTCCAGGGGAGCTTTTACTATACCTCTGATTTCGTCCATAGACAGCTTGGTTAAAAATTCTATAAAAGAAGTGTTTTGTCAATACTAATGAGGATACAGCTAAGGTATTTCACTTTTGTGCGTTTTGTTTCGCCTGTAAAAACAGGTAACATAGGTATCACTGTGTCGGTGTCGGTGTTGGCGGCGTCCACACAGAGGTTTCCATGCAAAGACCCAAGTACCCTGGGCATGATCAAACTTGAACTTCATGCAGATCTTCCTTGCAAAAAGTGCTCGCTTGGGATTGCTTTTCAGGTCCAAAGATCAAAGGTCAAGGTCACTGTTACTGAAAATAGAAAATTTGCTTCCTTGTGATAACAAAATTTCCTTTGGGCCCATCAAACTCAATTTTATGCAGTTTTTTCCTTCCCAAAAGTTCTTGCATGGAATGTTTTTTTTTACTAGTCCAAAGGTCACTTGCCATAAATAGAAAATTTGTTTCAATGCAATAACTCAGTTCTCTTGGGCCGATCAAGCTCAAACCTCTTGAGGTGCTCATTTACCAAAACTTCCTGCTCTGTATTGCTGAATTAAGAGCATGTTGGAGTGATGCTGGTCCAACTTGCGACACATTCACTTCTGTAGAATTCAAGACAAGACCTTTCCATTGGTACTACATTTGTGGACCTGCTAACCTTGACCATGACCTTTGACCTTTTGAAAAACTTATTCTGAATGTTGACCCACTCTTCGAGCTGTGTTGTTGTCTGACAAATCTTGTTTATGCTTCTGTTGTAAATTTAAAAAAAACATGATTACAACATTTTACTTGGAAAAAATTAAATGTAATATAGGGAAAAAATTAAATATAGTATACATATATTTATCTCAACATAGAGAGTTGTTGTATAAGGATATGTCATTGGAGAGCTGCCGTGTAAGAATATATGTCTCTGTACAGCTGTCCTGTAAGGATATGCGTCTCTGGAGAGCTTTCCTATAAGAATATGTGTCGCAGGAGAGCTGTTGTGTAAGGAAGTGTCACAGGAGAGCTGTCGTATACGGATATGTCACAGGAGAGCTGTCCTGTAAGATAATGTGTTACTGAAGAGCTGTCGTATACGGATATGTCACAGGAGAGCTGTCCTGTAAGATAATGTGTCACTGGAGAGCTGTTGTGTAAGGATATTTGTCACTGGATCTAACATGTCCATGTGATATTGAATTTAAAATTCATATACAATTTATAATATATAGAACACTAAATGATACATTAGAGGTAGGACATGACCTTCACTTCCAAGATGATGATGTTACCTCATGTATTTATAATAAATACAAAGTTATAAAATATGTTGTTTTATCCAAATAATTGCCACAGATTATGTCATATACAGTATTATAGTGGTGTGGAACATTTATCTGTTGGTGTCACAGTGCCAGAGCATCATCACGTTACAGGTCAGTCTATCTAGAGCAGTACATCCTGAATGTTTCTCATTTGATGTATAATGACTAAAGAATATCAAATTTCCATGAACTATTCGGCTTGGATATTGAAATATCCCTATTCAAATAACATATAATTAAGATACAATAGAAATGTTTGTATGGATTAGTGTTGTTCATGGAAAGTGACCTGACTGATGGCTATGTAAGGTGAGATAGGGGTTTAATCCCCTAATCCCCCAACACTGTCTTGGAGGCAGCCTCCGAATCATAGAGCAGATGGTAGGGTGTTCCACTATATTACAGGGTAAAAAAATAATAGATTGAAATAGGAGATTGAGTGAGAGATTAGGGACAGTATAATGATTGATGAAGATAAAATCAATGCTGCTCCTATTATGCTAATGTGAAATCTGCTGAAATTCGAATACACCACATTTGATTCAGCTAGTGTCTTTTGAGGACTTGAGTAAATTATCCATGTTTGTAACAGCCTCAGATAGTTCATTGGTACACAGGAAGATTTATAAGGAAATAATACAAAGGTATAATGGCTGAGTCTAGTAGCCGATACAAGGGGACTTGGTGGTGCTCAAGATCTAGATCTGCTACTCGAACACTAAGATCTACATATAGATCCAATACTACTTACCGAGATCTGCATAGATCCAGTACTCATTACCGAGATCTGCATAGATCCAGTACTCATTACCGAGATCTGCATAAATCCAGTACTCATTACCGAGGTCTACATAGATCCAGTACTCATTACCGAGATCTATATAGATCCAGAACTCATTACTGAGATCTACATAGATCCAATACTCAATATATATAATTACCGTGATCTACATAGATCCGGTACTCATTACCGAGATCTTCATAGATCCAGTACTCATTATATATAATTACCGTGATCTACATAGATCCGGTACTCATTACCGAGATCTACAAAGATCCAATACTCATTACCGAGGTCTTCATAGATCCAGTACTCATTACCGAGGTCTACATAGATCCAATACTCATTACCGAGATCTATATAGATCCAGTACTCATTACAGAGATCTACATAGATCCAATACTCATTACCAAGATCTATATGGATCCAGAACTCATTACCGAGATCTACATAGATCCAGTACTCATTACCGAGGTCTACATAGATCCAGTACTCATTACCGAGGTCTACATAGATCCAATACTCATTACCGAGATCTGCATAGATCCAGTACTCATTACCGAGCTCTGCATAGATCCAGTACTCATTACCGAGATCTGCATAAATCCAGTACTCATTACCGAGATCTACATAGATCCAGTACTCATTACCAAGATCTGCATAGATCCAGTACTCATTACCGAGATCTACATAGATCCAATACTCATTACCGAGGTCTACATAGATCCAATACTCATTACCGAGGTCTACATAGATCCAGTACTCATTACCGAGATCTATATAGAACCAGTACTCATTACTGAGATCTGCATAAATCCAGTACTCATTATATATAATTACCGTGATCTACATAGATCCGGTACTCATTATATATAATTACCGTGATCTACATAGATCCAGTACTCATTACCGAGATCTGTATAGATCCAGTACTCATTACCGTGATCTTCATAGATCCGGTACTCATTACCGAGATCTTCATAGATCCGGTACTCATTACCGAGATCTACATAGATCCAATACTCATTAAAGAGATCTACAAAGATCCAATACTCATTAAAGAGATCTACATAGATCCAGTACTCATTACCGAGGTCTTCATAGATCCAGTACTCATTACCGTGATCTTCATAGATCCGGTACTCATTACCGAGATCTGCATAGATCCAATGCTCATTACCGAGATCTACATAGATCCAATACTCATTACCGAGATCTACATAGATCCAGTACTCATTATATATAATTACCGAGATCTACATAGATCTGGTACTCATTACCGAGATCTGCATAGATCCAGTACTCATTACCGAGATCTATATAGATCCAGTACTCATTACCGAGATCTACATAGATCCAGTACTCATTACCGTGATCTACATAGATCTGGTACTCATTATTGTGATCTACATAGATCTGGTACTCATTACGGAGGTCTACATAGATCCAGTACTCATTACCGAGATCTATATAGATCCAGAACTCATTACTGAGATCTACATAGATCCAATACTCATTTTATATAATTACCGTGATCTACATAGATCCAGTACTCATTACCGAGGTCTACATAGATCCAGTACTCATTACTGAGATCTACAAAGATCCAGTACTCATTACCGAGATCTACATAGATCCAGTACTCATTACCGAGGTCTACAAAGATCCAGTACTCATTACCGAGGTCTAGATAGATCCAGTACTCATTACCGAGATCTACATAGATCCAATACTCATTAAAGAGATCTACATAGATCCAGTACTCATTAAAGAGATCTACATAGATCCAATACTCATTACCGAGATCTATATAGATCCAATACTCATTAAAGAGATCTACATAGATCCAGTACTCATTACCGAGGTCTACAAAGATCCAGTACTCATTACCGAGGTCTAGATAGATCCAGTATTCATTACCGAGATCTACATAGATCCAGTACTCATTAAAGAGATCTACATAGATCCAGTACTCATTAAAGAGATCTACATAGATCCAATACTCATTACCGAGATCTATATAGATCCAATACTCATTACCGAGATCTACATAGATCCAGTACTCATTAACGAGATCTACATAGATCCAGTACTCATTACCGAGATCTACATAGATCCAATACTCATTACCGAGGTCTACATAGATCCAGTACTCATTACTGAGATCTACATAGATCCAGTACTCATTACCGAGATCTACATAGATCCAGTACTCATTACTGAGATCTACATAGATCCAGTACTCATTACCGAGATCTACATAGATCCAGTACTCATTACCGTGATCTACATAGATCCAGTACTCATTACCGAGATCTACATAGATCCAGTACTCATTACCGAGATCTACATAGATCCAGTACTAATAACCAATATCTACATAGATCCAGTACTCATTACAGAGATCTACATAGATCTGGTACTCATTACCGAGATCTACATAGATCCAGTACTCATTACCGAGATCTACATAGATCCAGTACTCATTACCGAGATCTACATAGATCCAGAACTCATTACCGAGGTCTACATAGATCCAATAATCATTACCGACATCTACATAGATCCAGAACTCATTACCGAGATCTACATAGATCCAGTACTCATTACCGAGATCTGCATAGATCCAGTACTCATTACCGAGATCTACATAGATCCAGTACTCATTACCGTGATCTACATAGATCCAGTACTACTTACCGAGATCTACATAGATCCAGTACTCATTACCGAGATCTACATAGATCCAGTACTCATTACCGAGATCTACATAGATCCAGTACTCATTACCGAGATCTACATAGATCCAGTACTCATTACCGAGATCTACATAGATCCAGTACTCATTACCGAGATCTACATAGATCCAGTACTCATTACCGAGATCTACATAGATCCAGTACTCATTACCGAGATCTACATAGATCCAGTACTCATTACTGAGATCTACATAGATCCACTACTAATAACCAATATCTACATAGATCCAGTACTCATTACAGAGATCTACATAGATCTGGTACTCATTACCGTGATCTACATAGATCCAGTACTCATTACCGAGATCTACATAGATCCAGTACTCATTGCCGAGATCTACATAGATCCAGTACTCATTACCGAGATCTACATAGATCCAGTACTCATTACAGAGATCTACATAGATCCAGTACTCATTACCGAGATCTACATAGATCCAATACTCATTACCGAGGTCTACATAGATCCAGTACTCATTACTGAGATCTACATAGATCCAGTACTCATTACCGAGATCTGCATAGATCCAATACTCATTACCGAGATCTGCATAAATCAGAACTCAACACAGAGAATCACAACACTCATGAGATCCAATAAACACAATTTTTTTGATCCACAGGGATCTAATACTTAATAATGTGAAATCCACAAGTATCCAATACCCAACATTCTGAGTATCCAATACGCAACATTCTGAGTATCCAATACCCAACATTCTGAGTATCCAATACCCAACAATCTGAGTATCCAATACCCAACATTCTGAGTAATCCAATACCCAACATTCTGAGAATCCAATACCCAACAATCTGAGATCCAAAAAGATCAGATACTCAACATTCTGAAGTTTCAGGGATCTGATCCTCGATGCTGAGACTAACAAGGATTTGTTATTGAGCACCCTGATCTGAGATCCATATAATACTCAATGCTCTACTTTGAGATCCTCACTGATCCAATACCCAAAGCTCTGAGGTCTACAGGGATCAGCCATGCTGACAAGTGATGAGGTTCTCGATTCATGTCCTGTTTTTTGTCTTACCATTTTACAGCTATTTTCTTAATGGTTCATACAGATGACGGCTCCTTGTGTTGGTATGGTACTGTTGAGTATTGTTAATTCAGCAATAAATGTTTCTGGATTGGAAAAGTTTCACACATTTTGATAATGGCTTGGAGAAATTATGGGTTTAAATGATGACTTATTTCCTTATCTTTGATTAGTACTGACATAACCAAAGGGACTGTGATATAAATGTCAGCCCCAACATAACCCAAGGAGACTAGGCTATTACTGGTGCACCTGTGATGGTAGTTCTCTGGATAAAGCTTCAAGAGAGGCTCAGTAAACTTCATCACAAATCAATTTTTTTTTTTTTTTTTTTGTTTCATAAAAAATTGTATTAGTTGTGTTCTTCAAGGGGAAGAAATATGGTAAACTGCAGCATACATATTTCCTAATACTATCTGGAATGATGGTAATGTTGGCTAGAACTGGTTTTATGTATTTTATCTACTTGATTAAAATGCCTCTTAGACTATTATAAAAAGTCAACAAAATTGAAATTTATGAGAAGTATAAATGGTGGAGACGGATCTTTATTATCAACAAACACTTTGAAGAGGTTTAAATATTCACAACGTTTCATAAAAATCATTGTTACGCAAATACTATCTCATTTGCATATCACTGAATTACACGGGACACGAGAATGAATTTGTTTCAAATTTCCTGACATGAACTTCAAAAGATCATGTGAGATTAGGCACGTGAGTTTCTGAGCAAGAAATTGGCTGTTTCTGTCAAAGCAAGTCACATCTGGGGGTCTTAACAGAGTCTGAACGAAACCATTTGTGGTGTATTGGCCATTTGATGTGCTTTCATTTGATTTACGTCACACCAGTGCTAAGATATTCTATAGCCTTTTGTGTGTGTGGGCCACAAAGTCTGCACAATGTGTCAGTTTCCTAGTTCCTTCTTCAATAACAAAAAATTATTTGTCTTTTCAAATCAAAATAATGGTTCCAAAATAAAATAACATGTTGTTTATGATTAGAATGATTGTTCCAAAAAATGTTAGAAAATAAGATAACATACTTGTCGTTTTTAATCAAAATAATAGTTCCATAAACACATACAAGTCAACACTTGTATTCCAAAATAAAATACTTGTTAAGGCATTCTTATTGATTGTAGATGTTATATGGTTATATAAATAGCCTTTGGTTAATATTTAATACTGTGTATATTATCTGCCATTTGTTTGTGTTTGTGAGGCTACAGCTGGAATGAGAGAGGACAGGAGGTAATGGTGGAGATACAGTCAGCTCAAGTTCCTTATCCCACTCAACACAACACTCTTCCACTGTTATTTCAATTTTCAATGAACTGTGAAATATTCTTGAGAAAATTAATTTCCTGTGCCTCCAGTATGCATGACTTGGGCCACATGGGTTGACCTTTGACCTGTAGGGGCCACCCCTAGCCATGTGGTGTCGTTGAAATTTAATAGGTACATTTCAGGTTTAGGATAACAGTGCAACAGCAATTTATATCAAACTGAAAATTACTGCACTAGAGGTGGGGTGGGGGGACAGCCGCAAAAAAACTTAAAAGGCCAAATTTATTACACATGTTAACTAATCCCCTTGGAAGCTTCAGTGTCCCAGAAAACTTAGATGGTTTTGAGCTTCAATGTAGGTGAAGAAGTTTCTGAAGAAGGCAGGCATTGTCATCTTCTCATACTATGGATCATTTCTTAATTGTCATCATTTTATTTTCATAAGTCGCATTTAATTTTTCAGCTGATAATTCAGGTTTAAACACATGATTTCAGACATAAAAAAATGACTGATTCCTCTGTAACATGAACAGGAGGTTATTTACCCAGGTATATTGTTATTGGAGTTATTTACCTGTTTCTTGTATTAAAACTTTTCTCTACAAGTTTGACTTGCCTTGTCATACAGCTACAGACCATTGGCAGACATAGCTGAAACCATTCAACCCATATATCTCTGTAATTACATACCAGATATAAAGTGCTGGTTATCATTTCTTAAACTTACACTAGTTAAAAAGGCATTAAATTCCTGTCACTTATCGTCTTTATACAGCATTACTCTGCTCCAAAGTCAAACTGCATCAGAGCAAATTATTACAATTTTTATTTGTGTTTGAGATTTTGAAAATGATTTTTTTTTAATTGTATTAATCTCTTTTTAAAGAGAAATATTGCAGTCTGCTAATGCTTTGATTTCTGTGTTAAATAAAAAAAAAAAAAACCTGGTGACATGTCAGACGAACTTAATGCTCTCATGCTACGGTACAGATCAGTTAGTCTAAATAAAATGATATTTTATACACATTATCAAAAAATAGATTTTGGAGTTAGTAAAAGTCATTAAAGAATAGATTTACTATAGAATTGTATAAACCACAAACCATTCTTCTGATCAATTAAAATGGAATTTATTCTTTGTGTCTAAAGTATTATTTTACAATTAAGTATAACCATACTAAGGGAGTCTCACCATGTGTGGTTTAGTGAGTTATATGGAGGTTATACTGAGGGGAGTCTCACCATGTGTGGTTTAGTGAGTTATATGGAGGGTTATACTGAGGGGAGTCTCACTACATGTTTGGTTTAGTGAGTTATATGGAGGTTGTACTGAGGGGAGTCTCACTACATGTGTGGTTTAGTGGAGTTATATGGAGGTTATACTGAGGGGAGTCTCACTACATGTGTGGTTTAGTGAGTTATATGGAGGGTTATACTGAGGGGAGTCTCACTACATGTGTGGTTTACTGGAGTTATATGGAGGTTATACTGAGGGGAGTCTCACTACATGTGTGGTTTAGTGGAGTTATATGGAGGGTTATACTGAGGGGAGTCTCACTACATGTGTGGTTTTGTGGAGTTATATGGAGGTTATACTGAGGGGAGTCTCACTACATGTGTGGTTTAGTGGAGTTATATGGAGGTTATACTGAGGGGAGTCTGACTACATGTGTGGTTTAGTGAGTTATATGGAGGTTATACTGAGGGGAGTTTCACTACATGTGTGGTTTACTGGAGTTATATGGAGGTTATACTGAGGGGAGTCTCACTACATGTGTGGTTTAGTGGAGTTATATGGAGGTTATACTGAGGGGAGTCTCACTACATGTGTGGTTTAGTGGAGTTATATGGAGGTTATACTGAGGGGAGTCTCACTACATGTGTGGTTTAGTGAGTTATATGGAGGGTTATACTGAGGGGAGTCTGACTACATGTGTGGTTTAGTGGAGTTATATGGAGGGTTATACTGAGGGGAGTCTCACTACATGTGTGGTTTAGTGGAGTTATATGGAGGTTATACTGAGGGGAGTCTCACTACATGTGTGGTTTAGTGGAGTTATATGGAGGTTATACTGAGGGGAGTCTCACTACATGTGTGGTTTACTGGAGTTATATGGAGGTTATACTGAGGGGAGTCTCACTACATGTGTGGTTTAGTGGAGTTATATGGAGGTTATACTGAGGGGAGTCTCACTACATGTGTGGTTTAGTGGAGTTATATGGAGGTTATACTGAGGGGAGTCTCACTACATGTGTGAATTAGTGGACTGACAGTGATCAGATGAGTTAGAATTAACATGTTGTTTTAGGAGAAAGTATCATACAAGGAAGTCATAGTGAGGGATGCCAAAGTGAGAATAGTCACTAGTGAGGGTTTTATGGTGAGAGCAGTCACCAGTCAGGGTTCCATGGTGAGAGGAGTCCCATTGAGGAGATATAGAGTCAAGTTGAGTGAAGTCACTGTGAGGAAAAAGCCCCACAGATCAAAGTCAGCTCCATGTTTACATACTAGCAGGGCTTGACCTAAACTGACACCATGGAAATGGGTTTTCAGTTCTCCATCTTCATTCATCTGTAGCCATAAAATTGGTCATGTTTACCATTGCCATCTGCTGTCAGGATGTTCTGAGGGAGGGGCCCAAACAGGGGAACTGTTAAAGAATGTTACAAATTTCATTTGAAAAAATGTCTTTTGAAAATATTTTTGTTCTATCAAGATGATTCATGTCAAACTAATGACAAAAAGAGAAAGTGGCTAAAAAGGTCATAAATGAACATAGGTTACATGTGAATACCAAAATAGGTGATGTGTAAAAATTTAAATAGGTGATGTGCGAGATGTTTTGTCGACCCAATACAACATACAATACTAATAGAAATTGTTTACCACTGAGAGAAAATTACATATGTTAACCACCTAGAGAGCATGACACTTATTTACCACCTATAGAGAATGACACTTATTTACCACCTAGAGAGAATGACACTTGTTTACCACCTAGAGAACATGACACTTATTTACCACCTAGAGTCCATGACACTTATTTACCACAGAGAGAACATGACACTTGTTTACCACAGAGAGAACATGACACTTATTTACCACCTAGAGAGAATGACACTTATTTACCACCTAGAGAGAATGACACTTATTTACCACCTAGAGAGAATGACACTTATTTACCACAGAAAGAACATGACACTTATTTACCACCTAGAGAGAATGACACTTATTTACCACCTAGAGAGAATGACACTTATTCACCACCTAGAGAGAACATGACACTTGTTTACCACAGAGAGAACATGACACTTATTTACCACCTAGAGAGAATGACACTTATTTACCACCTAGAGAGCATGACACTTATTTACCACCTAGAGAGAACATGACACTTGTTTACCACAGAGAGAACATGACACTTATTTACCACCTAGAGAGCATGACACTTGTTTACCACAGAGAGAACATGACACTTGTTTACCACAGAGAGAAAATGACACTTATTTACCACCTAGAGAACATGACACTTGTTTACCACAGAGAGAACATGACATTAGTTTACCACCTAGAGAGCATGACACTTGTTAACCACAGAGAGAACATGACATTAGTTTACCACCTAGAGAGAATGACACTTGTTTACCACAGAGAGAACATGACACTTGTTTACCACAGAGAGAACATGACATTAGTTTACCACCTAGAGAGCATGACACTTGTTTACCACAGAGAGAACATGACATTAGTTTACCACCTAGAGAGAATGACACTTGTTTACCACAGAGAGAACATGACACTTATTTACCACCTAGAGAGAATGACACTTATTTACCACCTAGAGAGAATGACACTTTTTTTTACCACAGAGAGAGCATGACACTTGTTTTACTACCTAGGTTGCATTAAGCTGGTTTGTATAATTTTAACTTCTGTAACATGGTAACAGGTCTGCTCTCCGCTGCAGATAAATTTAGAAATAAGTACTAATTTAAAGAACACATACTGTGTTGAAAAACATTTGTTTTGATGCAAATAAACATGCTATTGCGTTTTTTATCACATCACTTGAGAGTAATTTAGACCATAACATTTTATTTCTGCCACACCTCTGCACCTCTGGTAAACAAGACTGGCAGACAGGTACTGAGGATAGAGGAGTGCTTGGTTCATCTTCAGTTACACTGTCAGTTCATCATAAACACTATGGAGTAGTCATCAAACCTAACAGGTGACCACAAACCCATGAACTGCACTTGGTACATTTATATCCAGTGATATTTGAAGTATTCAGCAGTCATAACCAAAATATTGAATACAGTAGAAGTCATGGTACAGAGCCGGTAAAGGGTGGCTATATAATTAACCACCAAAACATTTATATTAGAAGATACAGCCTCCTCGATACAGAGTCAGTGGAGCATAGCTATAACTGACCACCAAAACAATTATATTAGAAGATACAGCCTCCTAGATACAGAATCAGTGGAGCATAGCTATAACTGACCACCAAACAAATACAGTAAAAGTCTCTCAGATAGAAAATTGAACATGGCTCACCAAGTAGTATACCAAATACAGTAGAAGTTTGATTTAAAAGTGTAGTGATTCAGTGGTCCATGACCTGATTGAAGCGTAGTACAGTGATTTGATGGTCCATGACCTTGTTGAAGCCTAATTAGTGATTCAATGGTCCATGACTTCATTGAAGCCTAGTGCAGTGATTCAATGGTCCATGACTTCAATGAAGTCTAGTGCAGTGATTGGATGGTCTGTGGCCTCAAAGAAGCCTAGTGCAGTGATTAAATGGTCCTTCGACCAAGTTGTAGCCTAATTCAGTGATTCAATGGTCCATGACCTCATTGAAGCTTAGTACAGTGATTTGATGGTCCATTGACCTTGTTGAAGCCTAGTTAGTGATTCAATGGTCCATGACTTCATTGAAGCCTAGTGCAGTGATTCAATGGTCCATGACTTCAATGAAGTCTAGTGCAGTGATTGGATGGTCTGTGGCCTCAAAGAAGCCTAGTGCAGTGATTCACAGATCAATATGGGATCATTAGGAATGCAGTGTCGCACATGTCACAATGGCAGCCTCAGGAGGGAACCCCTGACAACTTGGCTGCTATGTCAGGGACCAGCCCTGGTTTTAGAGAGAAAGGGTTTTATAGATAATTGAGTAGCAAAGAATTGCTTGTAACTTGCCAGCATACCAAACGATGCATCATAACATCATTAATCATCAACGTGAACATGTCACCATCTCGAAGACAATGTCTACCCCAGCACTACAGTCGGCCATTAATAGGCTTTTCTGTGTGTCACTTCTTATTGAAAACATTTCCTTTCTGAAGCTGAAATTTCTAAAGTTGAGTTTGAGAATCAATATACTTATTAAGCTTCAGTATGATGTGCACTTAACAGCTTGCTTGTTATGTTATTTGTCAAGTGAACAAACATTTATCCATCATCTGGTGTAAGCATGAAAATCACTTAGTTCTGCTACAATCGTCAGCAGTTAGTGTAGCAAAACACAGTGTGATGATTAATTGGGTCATTTGTTTCCATTTCACAAAATTTTTTTTTATTTTTTTTCCTTTGATGGAATGTTTTGCTTCATTTGAAGCAAGCAATCTGAATGAACAATCATGAATCAGAGCTAGTACCCAACCTATGGGAAAAGCAATATGATGAAGGAGAAGGGGGTAGGATCAAGTGTTCAGTACCCTAGTACTTATCTAGTACATATGGAATGGCATGCAAAATTTCTTTTTAGTACCCCTGTAGATTTCTGTCTGTGGGACAGTACTAGGTGTCCCTTTAGAATTTGGTGTCTTTGGGACAGTGAAGAAAGGTTAGATTTCCCTTCCTTACCCTATAGATTCCAGTCTCTGCGACAGTATAAAGATTTAAGATTTCCCTTTGGTACCGCTCTAATTTCCAGTGTCTGAGACAATATAGAAAGGTAAGATTTCCCTTGGGTACGCCCTGTAGATTCCAGCCTCTGGGACAGTGTTGAAAGGTAAGATTTCCCTTCGTTACACCTCTAGATAACAGTCTCTTCAACAGTTTAGAAATTTAAGATTTCCCTTCGATACCCCTCTAGATTCCAGTCTCTTTGAGAGTATAGAAATGTAAGATTTCCCTTCGTTACCCCTCTAGATTCCAGTCTCTGCGATAGTGTAGGAAGGTAAGATTTACCTTCGTTACCCCTCCAGATTCCAGTCTCTTTGAGAGTATAGAAATGTAAGATTTTCCTTCGTTACCCCTCTAGATTCCAGTCTCTGTGACAGTAAAGAAATTTGAGATTTCCCTTGGGTACCCCTATAGATTCCGTCTCTGTGGGACAGTGTAGAAATGAAGAGTTGGAGTCAGCTGGCAGCACCATTAAACTTCATACAGGAAATGTATCATCAACATTGCCGATACAGCACTGCAAAGGACAATCATGCTGAGTCTGGTAATTCAAGTTTCAAATCCTCATTTCTGTCCCCTTACCAAGTATCTATGTAATCCCCCTCCCTGTTATATGTGCCATATGTAGCAATTCACTGGCCCTGACACTCTGCATCTTGAATTTTCCTGTCTTCCATGGTCCTCCTCCTTCTCATCCTAACTTTTTCTGTCCTCCCCTCCATAGATTATGTCTCCCTTGGTCCTTCCTCCTGTCAGACTATCCCTGTCCCTGGTGTATATATATCCTCTGGGCCCTCCTACTATCACACCATCCAATTCCTAAGAGTATGTCTCCCAATTAGGCCCTCCTGTCACACTTCCCCTCCCTAGAGTATGTCCCCCTAGGCCCTCATCCTGTCACACCATCCCCTTCCATAGTGTGTATCTCCCCTGGGTCCTACTGTGACACCCTCCACCTCCCTGGTGTATATCTCTGGACCCTCCACCTGTCACACTCTCCCCCTCCCTGTGGACCCTCCTCCTGTCACACTGTCCCCCTCCCTGGTGTATATCTCCTGTGGACCTTCCTCCTGTCACACTGTCCCCCTCCCTGGTGTATATCTCCTGTGGACCTTCCTCCTGTCACACTGTCCCCTCCCTGTGGACCTTCCTCCTGTCACACTGTCCCCCTCCCTGGTGTATATCACCTCTGAACCTTCCTCCTGTCACACCCTCCACCTCCCTGATGTATATCTCCTGTGGACCTTCCTCCTGTCACACTGTCCCCCTCCCTGGTGTATATCTCTGGACCCTCCACCTGTCACACTCTCCCCCTCCCTGTGGACCCTCCTCCTGTCACACTGTCCCCCTCCCTGGTGTATATCTCTGGACCCTCCACCTGTCACACTCTCCCCCTCCCTGTGGACCTTCCTCCTGTCACACTGTGGACCTTCCTCCTGTCACACTGTGGACCTTCCTCCTGTCACACCCTCCACCTCCCTGATGTATATCTCCTGTGGACCTTCCTCCTGTCACACTGTCACCCTCCCTGGTGTATATCTCCTGTGGACCTTCCTCCTGTCACACTGTCCCCCTCCCTGTGGACCTTCCTCCTGTCACACTGTCCCCTCCCTGTGGACCTTCCTCCTGTCACACTGTCCCCTTCCTGTGGACCTTCCTCCTGTCACACTGTCCCCCTCCCTGGTGTATATCTCCTGTGGACCTTCCTCCTGTCACACTGTCCCCCTCCCTGTGGACCTTCCTCCTGTCACACTGTCCCCTCCCTGTGGACCTTCCTCCTGTCACACTGTCCCCTCCCTGTGGACCTTCCTCCTGTCACACTGTCCCCTCCCTGTGGACCTTCCTCCTGTCACACTGTCCCCTTCCTGTGGACCTTCCTCCTGTCACACTGTCCCCCTCCCTGGTGTATATCTCCTGTGGACCTTCCACCTGTCACACTGTCACCCTCCCTGGTGTATATCTCTGGACCTTCCTCCTGTCACACTCTCCCCCTCCCTGGTGTATATCTCTGGACCCTCCTCCTGTCACACTGTCCCCCTCCCTGGTGTATATCTCCTCTGAACCTTCCTCCTGTCACACCCTCCACATCCCTGGTGTATATCTCCTCTGAACCTTCCTCCTGTCACACCCTCCACCTCCCTGGTGTATATCTCCTGTGGACCTTCCTCCTGTCACACTGTCCCCCTCCCTGGTGTATATCTCCTGTGGACCTTCCACCTGTCACACTCTCCCCCTCCCTGGTGTATATCTCCTGTGGACCTTCCACCTGTCACACTCTCCCCCTCCCTGGTGTATATCTCCTGTGGACCGTCCTCCTGTCACACTGTCCCCCTCCCTGGTGTATATCTCCTGTGGACCTTCCACCTGTCACACTCTCCCCCTCCCTGGTGTATATCTCCTGTGGACCTTCCACCTGTCACACTCTCCCCCTCCCTGGTGTATATCTCCTGTGGACATTCCTCCTGTCACACTGTCCCCCTCCCTGTGGACCCTCCTCCTGTCACACTGTCCCCCTCCCTGGCGTATATCTCCTGTGGACCTTCCACCTGCCACACTGTGGACCTTCCTCCTGTCACACCATTCCACTCCCTGGAGTTTGTCTCCCCTAACCCCTCATCCTGTCACACCATTCCACTCCCTGGAGTTTGTCTCCCCTAGCCTCTCATCCTGTCACACCTTTCCCCTCCCTGGAGTTTGTCTCCCCTGGCCCCTCATCCTGTCACACCATTCCCCTCCCTGGAGTTTGTCTCCCCTAGCCCCTCATCCTGTCACACCATTCCCCTCCCTGGAGTTTGTCTCCCCTGGCCTCTCATCCTGTCACACCATTCCCCTCCCTGGAGTTTGTCTCCTCTGGCCCCTCATCCTGTCACACCATTCCCCTCCTTGGAGTTTGTCTCGTCTCCCCTAGCCCCTCATCCTGTCACACCATTCCCCTCCCTGGAGTTTGTCTCCCCTAGCCCCTCATCCTGTCACACCATTCCCCTCCCTGGAGTTTGTCTCCCCTAGCCCCTCATCCTGTCACCATTCCCCTCCCTGGAGTATGTCTCCCCTAGCCCCTCATCCTGTCACACCATTCCCCTCCCTGGAGTTTGTCTCCCCTGGCCCCTCATCCTGTCACACCATTCCCCTCCCTAGAGTATGTCTCCCCTAGCCCCTCATCCTGTCACACCATTCCCCTCCCTGGAGTATGTCTCCCCTAGCCCCTCATCCTGTCACACCATCCCCCTCCCTGGAGTTTGTCTCCCCTAGCCCCTCATCCTGTCACACCATTCCCCTCCCTGGAGTTTGTCTCCCCTGGCCCGTCATCCTGTCACATCTTTCCCCTCCCTGGAGTATGTCTCCCCTGGCCCCTCATCCTGTCACACCATTCCCCTCCCTGGAGTTTGTCTCCCCTAGCCCCTCATCCTGTCACACCATTCCCCTCCCTGGAGTTTGTCTCCCCTGGCCTGTCATCCTGTCACACCTTTCCCCTCCCTAGAGTATGTCCCCCTGAGTTCTCCTCAAGCCATGAAGCAGTAAATTGTGTCACAGATGGCTTTATGCTTTAGGCCTGACTTAATCTATTGAATATTTTGTTTTTAATTGGTTGCTGTTCTTGAGGCCCATACTTGTATGTTTCGGTAGACCTAATGTTTCAGTTATATATCTTTATTTTGTTGATATATTTCTAGATGGTTACATTTTTTCGGAGGATGTATTTATTGAGGGATGTACAATGTATAAATACCTGGTATTTAGTAAATAAGTGTTCAAAACCTCTCCACACAAGTGTCAACTTAACAGCTGATGCAACTTCAGAAACAACTAATTATTCATTTACAGGTGACAGGTTACGTGTGAATTGTTGATGACCAGTGTGAGATTCTGCAACCTTCATCACTGGTGTCTGTCCAAGGTCGACTCTTCACTGTTGTGCATTCCATGGTTATCTCAGTCATGCCTCACTGAGCAACTGTCATACTTATGAATAATTAATATGCATATTGATTTGGAATAGAAATAAGTAGTATTGAGGACATGGCAGGCAGGAAGTGTCGCCAGGTGTTGGAATCATCCAAGCGTAGCTGTTTTCCCCAGGCAGAGCCATCTCCATTGGCACAAAATTGATTCTGGAGCCCAATAAATTATTAAGGATCAAACAGGCCCTTATATGGATAAATAAATGGCAATTAGTAGGGCTATTTCATAGAGAAGGTACTGTCAAGATGGCTGAGGCAGCGTGGGGCCCAGCATGAGGTTTATAGTGATGGAAACTTTAGTGCCATCTGCCAGGCTCCTGGCAAAGCAGGACTTACTTTAGGATTTAAAAACAATCTGAGATAACAGTATAGCAATTAAGTTTTACATGTCCTGTGGTGGGACGTGAAGGAGACAGCTTGGTATCTGTACATCAATAGATAGGAAAGGATGCTGTCACAGACACAATGTTTGATATAACTGGTTACACTAGAACCTTTGCTGCATTCAACAAATTGATGGGGAAAATCTGAGAAAATCTAATATTTGTTGTAACATGGGGAAAAATCTGACAATGTTGTGTAAGATCACTCAGACCATTGTATTGGGCTATTGGGGAAATCTTACTGTAATGGTATCATTGACATTTCTTTCACTATATCTAAGATAGTTACTAAAGGGTGGTACAATTGTCTTGATTACCTTACTGTTACCATAGAAATTGGGACCCGGATACAGTATTTATTTTCTTAGTTATGTAACGAGGGAGAGGTTGTATTGATAATGTCTTTTGGGTAAGTAAGGATGTCATTGTTACCTAGAGATCAAACTGTTTTGGCCTGATTAGTATAGGATTGCTTTGGTTTCCTAGGGATAGATAAGTTAGGTTGGTTACCTTTGGATAATAGTGGGGTCTGTTAGGTCTCCTTTGAAAGTCTTGGTTGCCTAAAGGTGGGAATGGGTTACAGCCTAATAGTAAGGATGTGTCTTTGTTTATGACATTGTCTTGAGATAAAAACGCTAGTCCTATACTTAGATGTAGAGTACATATTGGTGTATT
Source organism: Pecten maximus (assembly GCF_902652985.1). Classification (NCBI taxonomy): domain Eukaryota; kingdom Metazoa; phylum Mollusca; class Bivalvia; order Pectinida; family Pectinidae; genus Pecten; species Pecten maximus. The sequence continues at coordinate 16,255,686 of NC_047018.1, read as the reverse complement.
TGGGAAAGACTTTGTGTCTAGGGTAAAATGTTTCTAGGGACAATTTGGGTGTGTCTAGGTTATCTAGCAATCATAGGTTTGTTTTCCAGGGGATGGTTATGTGTATCCTGACTACCTAGGGATGGTGAGGGTGTGTCTTGGTTACCAAGAGATTATGAAGGTGTGCTTTAGTTACCGAGGGATGGTGAGGGTGTATCTTGGTTACCAAGAGATTATGAGGGTGTACTTTAGTTACAGAGGGATGGTGAGGGTGTATCTTCGTGACCAAGAGATTATGAGGGTGTGCTTTAGTTACCGAGGGATGGTGAGGGTGAGCCTTGGTTACCTAGGGATGGTGAGGGTGTCTCTTGGTTACTGAGGGATGGTGAGGGTATATCCTTGTTACCGACGGATGGTGAGGGTGTCTCCTGGTTACTGAAGGATAATGAGAATGTGCCTGGTTACCAAGGGTTAATGAGGGTGGCTGTTGGTTGCCAAGGATGTGCCTTGGTTACCAAGGGGTGGCAAGGTTGTCTCTTAGTTACTGAGGGATAATGAGGATGTGCCTTGGTTACCAAGGAAAAGATAGTGATGGTGTGCTTTGGTTACTGAGGGAAAGTGAGGGTGTTCCTTGGTTACCGAGGAATGGTGAGGGTGTTCCTTGGTTACCGAGGGATGGTGAGGGTGTCTGTGATAGGTTGCCTGCAGATGGTTATTTTGAATTATGATTACCTGTGAATACTGAGGATGTGTCTTTGTTACTAAGGGATAGCACATTTAATGTGTCTTGTCTACCTGTAACCTGGAAGGCTGACAGGAGGGTTCTGTGACAGACTTAATCGTCTGTAATATATGATAAGGAGGGAGAGCCAGTATAATCAACTGTAACCCAATTGTACTTTAATGTCAGCCGAATCTGGACTTCACTGCCAAGTGTATCAGAAGGGCTTGTTACAAATCTGTATTGGATGTCTCCATAGACATTTTATAGCAGTATAATAGATAATGGTGTTTCCATGTAGATATGTGACTCATACCAGTGTAGCACCCTGTCATCTCAGGGTTTGTTGAATTTGGGCCTGTGAGTTAATGTTGCTACATTTATGGGGAAATGTTAGATGGTTGTGTATATAAATCATGTAATGTGGCTTGGTACAGCCTCTATGTACAGCCTCAATACCTGCATCCATCACCGTCACAAGGACACCAGGCTTTTATTACCAGTTCAAGAGAAAAAAATACTGCCTGCCATTTCAAACCTCCGTCATTAACCCTCCCAAACCTAGCAATTTTATTTATAGAAAAATAGAAATATGTGCTAGGTATCTGGAAAAATGTATTCCTATGTCAGGGATTTTGGAAGGTTTTGACAGATGATCTATCCTACCATGTGGGTAATGTTTAAGCTGAGTCCTTTCAAAGAATAGATACTTATAAGAGTAGCTGTGTTTATGCAAATTACATACAAATAGACAACATTCATGGGTTTGGGGTGGCCAGGACAATTTGGACATCCATGGATTCTGGATGTCTTGAAAAATTTGGACATTCATGGGTTCTGGATGTCTTGAACAATTTGGACAATCATGGGTTCTGGGTGGCCAGGATAAATTTAACATTTAACAATTTCCACATTTTTGCATTCTGGGTGGCTTAGACACCTTGGAAATTCTTGGGTGTGGGGTGGCCAGGACAATTTGGACATTCATAGGTTCTACAGTGGTCGGGTGGCACAATAGTTACACACTTGCCTTTCACCTAGGCAGCCGGGGTTCAATTTCCCGATCAGACGTGAAAAGGTATGGGGTCATCTGCCTGACCACATGGATTTCCCCAGGTGCTTCGGTTTCCTTCCATAGCAAGACCCCTCGCACGCTTCCATCCGGGCCTACAAGCGTAATTATACCCCCACAACGAAGTTAGGGGGGGGGGGGTATACTGGAATCAGGTTGTCTGTCCGTCCGTCTGTCTGTAGACGCATTTTGTCCGGACAACTCCTCCTAAACCGATGGGCCAATTCCGATGAAACTTCACACACATATTAATGATCATGTCTAGATGTGCATGCTACTTTATTTTTCTCAAAATTATGGTTGCTATGGTAACTGGTCACTATAAACAGGTTTTCCGATAAGAACCATAACTTTAAGTTTGTCCGGACAACTCCTCCTAAACTAAATGGCCAATTTCAATGAAACTTCACACAAATATAGAGGATCATGTGTAGATGTGCATGCCACTTTCTTTTCTTTCAAAATTATGGTTGCTATGGCAACAGGTCACCATAAACAGGTTTTCTGGTAAGAACCATAACTTTAAATTTGTTGAAGAACCATAACTTTAAGTTTGTCCGGACAACTCCTCCTAAACTAAATGGCTAATTTCAATGAAACTTCACACACATATAGAGGACCATGTGTAGATGTGCATGCCAACCTTTTTCTTTTTTTTTTTTAATTATGGTTGCTATGGCAACTGGTCACTATATTACTGGGTTATCTTAGTTAGCCTCTAATTAACAGTTCCAATTCACCATTGACTCGTGCAGATTGTGGGGGTATTAGTCAGCCATCCTGGCGACAGTTCTAGTTAATATAAGTTGATATGAATTGTTTTGCAATTGTTAAAAAATAAATAAAGTTTACATGTCTTTGTTCTGCTGAGCCTATTTCTTTCAATCCTTGATTCCATGCAGGAAATGCTAATTCTGTTGCGACCTTGTCCAGTGCCTGTTGGGGATGGCTTGTCCAGCACTCCCTATCAGATCTTAAACATGACAACTTACCTGCTTCCAAGTTTGGTATGCGACTACCTCTTCGGATATCTAACACTAAGTTTAGGCTAGAGGTGGGGGATTGTCACATATCTAACACTATGTTTATGGCTAGAGGTGGGGAATTGTCGCTATTTATACTTAGAGGCTTATGAATTATACAGTGTTTCAGATTTATGCAGGTTTGTGAGTTTATAAGTGCACAACATACCAGCATTTAATCAACATAAATCTAATGATATGATGTTGTCCCCAGGCCTCTTTTGAACACTTTTAGAAACAGGATTCTGAACACAAAAAAATGGTAGGAATAATAGATAACAGTACAATGCTGAAAAATAACTAGGGCCCAGGTATATCTGTACCAAAGTTCCAACTAGGTTGTTATGTTGATTGATATAGTGTGTTGAGATATCACTTGAGACACTCAGCAGAACTAGGTCTACTGTACATAATGATGACAATACCTCCTACAGATGTACTCTCAAAAAAACAGTTTCTTTTGGGATAAAAAAAAATCTGATGTGTGTAAATTTTATCAATGAAATAGCAGGTGAGCTTTTTGATCCAATATCTTCTTGCCCATAAAAAGTGATAGAAAAGTTAAGGTTTTTTTGTCTGCTGTATGAGCTTAAAAGGTTGAACAGATGACAGTGTTGTCAATCAGAGGAGTATAATCGTCAGTCTGGCTCCAATCTTGGCCCCAGGCAAATACACATTTTGTTCCTGACAAATGAAAATTGGTTTTAGTAGCCATCTGTTGAGGTTTGTGTATTGACTAAGTGTATTGGTTGAGATGACTAACCTGATTGTCGTACAACATAGGTTCTCGACATTTTGTAATTTATTTAGGTTAGAAAGTTCTTTTTTAATTGTTGTTTAAAATTTGTTTGGATGTATTATAGACAAGCTCCAACAAAAATGAAAGTGCTTAAAGGTTCTTAAGATGAAACACGCACTGGACTTGTACACTGGAGGGGAGGGAGTGATTATTATGCTCTATAGACAGTTCACCCAAATTGGTCTGGTGGCCGTTTCCTTCTCACTGACCTTATCTCCTTCTCACTGACCTTCTCACTGACCTGTCCCTCTCACTGACCTTCTCACTGACCTTCTCACTGTCCTTACTGACCTCACTGACCTTATCTCCTCTCACTGACCTTCTCACTGTCCTTACTGACCTCACTGACCTTCTCACCGACCTGTCCCTCTCACTGACCTTCTCACAGACCTTCTCACGGACCTTCTCACTGACCTTCTCAATTACCTTCTCACTGACCTTCTCACTGTCCTTACTGACCTCACTGACCTTATCTCCTTCTCACTGACCTTTTCACTGACATTCTGTCCCTCTCACTGACCATATCATTGACCTGTCCTTCTCACTGACTTTCTGACTTACCTTCTGAATGACGACAGGAATGTTCAGCCGTACTTACATACTTAACAACAAGTTAAAAAATAAGTGTAATTAACTTACATTAATCTATTTTATTGTGTAGGATAGTAGCATGCTGAACATATATTGATATTGTTGTAGATCACTTGAATCGGTAGGGGATCTTACTCTTATACCTTTAGATGTCTGGTCAGGGGAATCTAACTACAGTCATCTGAGAGAAAGACAATCCAGCCACATGACTACAAATTTGTCATAAGACTTGCATCAATTAAGGGACTATTATAAAGCGGGGCTAGTTCTACATTTTAATGAACAATAAGATTACCAAATAACTTGAGCTTAATGAATTCTATAATGTGTCATTGAAAATCTTTTAAGACTTTGGAACAGAAATTCTTTCTAAACTGTCTGTAACCTACTGGTATAGACTAAAGACGGCTTCAATTAGTGAAAACAAGATTTCTCGTTCTTGTGTAGAACCACACATTTATAAACTCAAAGCAACCTTGAACTTTTCACATATATTAAGACATATAGACAGGAGACAAACGCCCTTGACCATGCATTGACAGGAAGTGACCTTTAAAATATATGTGCTGTATTAGATAGGATGAGCAGAAAGCCCCCACCAGCCCTCACAACTATCCTAATAGATTCTGTCAAAGCCATTATACAATGGATAGCAGCTATAGTGGGCTCACAATGGACAACTGATTAGCTTGTAAAAAGGGAACACTGTCTGCCTGACTGCTACCCAGCCCCCATAACACCCATCACCAGGCTTTCCTGTCCCCTTTTGGATCAATAGCCCTGACAGATGCTAGGCTTCTCTGGAGTGACCTAGATACTTGCTGAATGTCTCATTTCAAAGTTCTGTCAGGTTTGCGCAAATTCATTTACCAATGTTGCAGTACCAGCATTCTGCAGACTGAGGTACCCCCTGCTGTGGGATTACATTAAACTAAAGCAAGGTGGTAGATTCTCCTAGCTAAATAAATGGTTAATATTGATTTTTTGGAATTCCAAGATTTAAGATACTTATTTAATCTGAATTGCATATTAAAACCCTATAAAGACATATAGAATACTGGTAACATCCAATGGTATAGAAGGAATTGAAGGGAAATCAATGACAATCAAGTGAAATCTTTTATTTTATTGAAATGTGACTTGAATATGTGGACATTTTCTCTTTTAGTGTGCAACACTCTGATATTCACTTTTCTTCCATATCAGAAGTCAAGAATGGACTGTCTACAGTCTGACAATTCCACCATTCAGCTTAAGAATATTTGGTTGGGAGCTTAAACAATCCTCTTTTAATGAGTGAAATCAAACAGTCCTCTAACTGAGCTCAGTCTAAGAATCTTTTAGTTGAGCTCTAACAAACATTCTTAATGAGCACCATCAATCAGTCCTCTTCTAATGAGCATAATGAAACTGTCCTAGTTGAGCTCAATAAAACGATTCTCTATTTCAGCTCAGTCGAGAGTCCTTTATTTGAACACTGTCAAACCGTCCTTTATTAGAATTCAATTAAAAATCTTCATGATTTGAACATAACAGTCATCAATTTGAACTCAATCAAGCAGTCGTCTTCATGAATTTATTCCTGCTGCCGTCATTCTTATGCTTAATCGAACAGTCCTGATTTTGAGTTCAATCAGACAGCTTAAACTCCACCAAACATTCCACTTTTTTTTGAGATTTTCAAATGGTTTTGTTCTTGAGCTCAATCACACAATCCTATATTTCAGCTCGCTCAAGCAACCATCTGTTTGAGTTCAATCAAACAATTCTCAATTTGAGTTCGATCAAATAATCCTCTTATTCAGCTTGATTAAGCAATCCTCAATTTCAGCTCGCTCAAACAATCCTGTATTTTAGCTAGATCAATTAATCCTCAATTTCAGCTTTTCAAATGGTTTTGTTCTTGAGCTCAATCACGCAACCCTATATATTTGAGCTCGCTCAAGAATCCTCTGAGCTCAACCAGAGTCCTCTATTTCAGCTCGCTCAAGCAATCCTCTGTTTGAGCTCAATCAAGCATTCCTCAATTTCAGCCTGATCAAACAATCCTCTGAGCTCAACCAAAGAATCCTCTATTTTGGCTCGCTCAAGTAATCTTCTGTTTGAGCTCAATCAAGCATTCTTCAATTTCAGCTTGATCAAACAATCCTCTGAATGAATACATCCAATATTTGAGCTCTGAGGAACTCTTGACAATTAAAAAAACCTCATGTGACCTTGTTTGCTGCTGTGTTTTGAAATTCACTTTGAATTTTTGTTATTTCCCTGAGAGTTGTTTTGAAGTTGGTGAGCTATATGACACTTGGTCATAAAGTGGTATAATTGTGATATTTTCCCAGCTGCAGCAGACTGTATGAATTATTGACGTTTGATCTGGCAGCCGATACTGGCAGGTTAATAAGGTGTTGGTTGTCACTTTATTCCACCAACTCATCCTCTTAATTATTGATGTGGGAAAACTTTAACAGCCTAGATTTTAGTACCTTCCCATGTATAGCATCAGTGGCCTGTATTTTGTGTACTACTTCAGACAGTACATTACCTGTCTAATTTGACCTCTCTATAATCCATAAGCTGACCCTTTTATACTTTGTTACATGTCTATTTTGACCCTTTTATTCTCTGTGACCTGTCTATTATGACACTTTTATACTTTGTTACCTGTCAAATCTGACCACTTAATACTGTGACCTGTCTATTATGACCCTTTTACACTTTGTTACCTGTCAAATCTGACCACTTAATACTGTGACCTGTCTATTATGACCCTTTTACACTTTGTTACCTGTCAAATCTGACCACTTCATACTGTGGCCTGTCTATTATGACCCTTTTATACTTTGTTTCCTGTCAAATCTGACCACTTAATACTGTTACCTGTCTAATATGACCCTTTATTATTCAGATACCTGTCTAATCTGACACATTTGTATTCCATAACCTGTCTAATCTAACTGAAAGTGCAGGATTATCTAACCCAAAATTTCACATTTAGAATTTAGAACTGTTTATTTCAACATCTTGTCAAATCTGACAGAAAGTTGAGTTGTGTTACATATTGTTGTTATAGATCATCACTATACCCTGTGTAAATTAATTCCTGAAGGGTACAGGCTTTACATGATAAGTGGTAATTCTTATTCAAAACGGTTGAAATCATTTAAGAAAATTATAATGTTGACAAGTTTGGCTTGTATTATTAAGTACACGTTTCTCCCTCACAGCAATTCAGTAAGCATCATTATTAAGTACACGTTTCTCCCTCACAGCAATTCAGTAAGCATCATTATTAAGTACATGTTTCTCCCTCACAGCAATTCAGTAAGCATCTTTATTAAGTACATGTTTCTCCCTCACAGCAATTCAGTAAGCATCTTTATTAAGTACATGTTTCTCCCTCACAGCAATTCAGTAAGCATCTTCTCCAATAAAGGTCTTAGACACTTATCATTACAATAATATTTCAATGATTTACAATTTTTCCAATCCTCTTTTTTTGCTGGCCATTGACACTTCGCAGACATCCTGACACTATTAGACATTCTCTAAAAGCTCTTCACCAGACCATTTCGGATTGAATTTGCTCGGAAATGTCCCATATCCCCTTGACATACTATTTTGATTTTCAGACTTGACTAATAAACCATTAACTAGGGATAGTGCTGTGTTCCCCTGGTAAAAAATTCTTCGGGGTCCTCTCAGTAATCCTGCTGGAATCTAGAGACGTCATTTCACTGGATAATGGAAATTTCATTCCAAAGGGATGGCTGACCTACTTAGCCTGCCACAGACTTTCATGTCTACCACAGTGCACCTCTTATAAGCAACAGCCGCATCAAAATTCAATTTCAGTAATTTTTCTTCTTATTGAGTTATATCCTACTCCTAATTAACTCAAGTGGAATTTTCTTTTGCAAAAATATTTGAAGTTTTTTGAGGAGGAAAAATGTGTTTTGTCATATCATTTTGACTGTGAATGGAACTTTGAATGGTTTTTTTTCAGCAGTTTACATCATATAAAAATTACTCCCACTGCGACTATCAACAGGGTACAGAGAATACTGTAACTGTCTACAAAGGATGGAATGTATCTATTATGTCTAAGTAACAAAATATTTGAGGTTAGAGGTCAAATCTGCTGAAAGCTCATTATTGGAATAAATAAAACTGACCTTTAAGGGCTATCAGTTCAATTTGTTAAAATCTTACTTCTAATGAGCCATAAGGCCAAGAATATTGTTATAGTCCACCACTGGGGAAGGGGGTGTAAGCTAGAATATCATGGTTTGTCTGTCCTCTCTTTATCTTGTCTTACGCCTACACTTCTTGTCACTGGAGCTTCAAAAAGTAGGTCATGTTGACCCATTTTGACCCTTGAACCATTTTATGGAAAAGTTTGCTGGGGCTCTTTCACCTAACCACTAGTCATTGGAACTTCGTTCTTAGAGCATCTGTTTATCTAGATGTGACGGTGTGTCATGTAAGTATCAAAAGTAGGTCACCCTAACCTACATTTAGGGTGACCTACACTTTGACCTTTGACCTAAGTCAAGGGAAAATATACTTGTTTGAGTCTGATCTTCAGCACTACCTATCACTGGAACTTCTTTAATGGGTCATGGGTTCACTTGCATTGAGCTTCTATCATCACCTACTAAGATTAAAGATATTCCCGAATTCATTCACATTGACACCATCCATATACAATTATAGAATTACTGAATACAGTAGGCATATTATTTCACATCCAGATAAGTGTCTTCATTTCACTAGTTCTCCTCGGTGAGATGGCCTTCAAATGTGTAAACTCATCAGACCCAAAGGGCCAGTGAGCTTAGCTGTGGTGTGGCATCCATCGTTTGGCTGGTGTCAACTTTTCTAACTTCTCTAAGAAGTGAATATCTGGTGAGTGTTGCAGGCCCATTTGGCCTCTTGTTCAAAAGCCAACCATGACATTCAATCAAGTTCACAGGGTTAATTTGTTCTCAGTCTTTGTCAAAAAATAAGAAACTTCATCAACTTTTAAAACATTTTGGGGGCATTTGGCTCTTGATTACATGTTTTTACCCTCTTGTATATTGTTCAGTGAGGTAACCACCAGCTACTTCAAGGAGATCTAGATTAAAATAACCCTGGCTATTCACAGGGTTATGAACTTTCAGTTGAGCTTTTTGCTAACACTATTAGATAACAATAAAACAATACAGACCCTATTTGGTCTGATCATAAACCAACAAATGTAGAATTCTGGCTTTTTTTCCCTTCATTGTATAGTCTAGACTAGTTTACAACAAAATATCTAATAATCCTCTAGCTTGGTTCACCATTTGAACTGAAATTATGAAAAGGGATTTACAGGTAAATGTAGATGAAATTTTTCTCCTAAACATTGTGACACATTGAAAGATTTTAATAAAATTGTTATCCGATACCCTCAACATTTACCCTGCATATCTAAGATCAGACACCTGGTGGAATGATTAAATATTAAAATATATTGTTTTATTAGAAGTGACACCCCCAGATCATATTGGTTTACAATGAAATGTAAATTGTGTATTACAGGTAGGAGGCCATGTGTGGAGTGGAGGTGAGTGTTTTCTCAGTAATTATATCAATATTTGTGCTGACCATCTGTCAGGTTACTGGCGGGGTGTAGCTATTATACAAAGCGTTTAGCACTCATCTTCCAAAATTGGTGAATAATCTAAAGACTTATTTACTGTATAGTGTCCCCTTGTCCTTCTGGCGGGTGTCAAAGTTTGTACAGGTAAGGGTAGCACCTTTCCCTGAATACTCACTGACCACATTCTCATTTCCTGTCTACTCTTATCAAACAAACCTATTTAAGCAATATTCATGGGCCACTCGTGTGCTCCGGATCTCCTATTGGAAATATAATTATAAAATCTTGAGGAGATGAAAGCAGAATGGAGGTGATACAGTCCACAACTTAATTCACAATGTAGTTATAATGGTACCCGCTCAATCCTATTACCTACTTGACTTGGCAAGATTTTCCGTTTTCAGAAAGAATTTGATATTTGTAAAAATGAGCTTTTGTTAGTGTATCTATAACCAGCCCACTATCAGAAACATCTGGTGCTATTTGTTGCCTGTTTAGAATTGAAATTAACCTATTTCATAGGCTGTCATGTTAATATGTTATCAGGATTTTCATCTCTCCACTGAAAACTATGTCTGTGATGTTGGGAGAGTTACTCCCCTTTAAGAAGGTTGTGAATGTTTTTTCCTACATGAAATAGTTTCCCAGGAGATGCCACGACTAAGCTGGTAAAGTAATGATGTATACTTGTGATTTCTATCACGTGGAGATGTGTAGAGGTCTGTAGAGGTCTGAGCCAGAGGTTCACTTCTACTCAAATGATCTTTATAACCTTACTCTATGTTTAAAGATCATTAGGTCTGCAATAAATCATATGAAACTTTTAATATGAAAATAAAATTGAAATACATTCAGATCTTTGAATAAATGTGCAAATGGTAATTCCAGGGTCACAGTTTTATCTCATTACAGACATGTCCCCACTGAACACTTACACAGAACACCAGCACAGTCAGCAGATAAACCAGTTATAGCAATATACAGTTTTAATAGACAGATGTCTGATAGTTGTTCCTATCACTAGAGTAGCTGTAGCACTGTAGACATGTATCATTGATTCACTGTTCCTGTACCATGCTATTCTAAGTAGTTGTTTTTTTTTATTTTATTTTTGTCAATCTATCAATCAGAAGATTTCTTTACTTGTACATTATCATTTGTTATACCATCACAAACTACATGGATAGACCAAGTGGATGCCATATGTTACATCACAGGTTGGCCAATCAAATGCATGTTACATCTGATATAGGCCAATCAGATGCCATGTTACATCTCAGATAGATCATGTGATTAATTCACTGCAAGGCTGGATAAAAAGATACTTTTATCTTTCCGAACTGCTTTATTTTCTTATTATTAGTCCCCACTGGGAGGGGGTACTATAGTTTTACATTGTGTCCAAGCTCTTATCTCTTACACTACTTGACAGTGGTGCATCATACTTCCGTTCAGTAACTTGAGGCAATGTGTCCTGTGTTAAAAGAAGGTCACTGTGACCTATATTTTGATTTTTGACCTACATCAATGAAATAAAATGTCAAGGCTGTATCTCCTACACTGCTTGACACTAGAAGTTACAACTTGGGACATATGTTCACTGAGTTGAGTTGGTATGCCATGTGTCAAATTAGGTCACTCTTGACCTACATTTTTACCTTTGACCTATATCAAGGGGGGAAATGTTCAGGCTATATCTCCTACACTATTTGACACTAGAACTTCATACTTGGAGCATGGATACACCTAGATGAGATTGCCACTGTCATGTGTCAAAATAAGATCATTCTGACCTACATTCTGACCTTTGACCTAAATCGAAGAAAACATCTTTTACACTCCTATATTAATACCTATATTATATAGGACCTTTATTGTCCTATATTTGGACTTTTCACCAACATTAAAGAAAGTTTGTCGAGGTTCTATCTCATGGATCAAGCTTGTTTATTATGAATTGATCATCTTTGTATTCTTGGCATATAATTTCACATCCAGTGGGGGACTGGAATTCCCTGAATTGTCTGGTTGATTTTGCATTGATATCCATCCCCTTCCCCCAATTAGGTTCCATTCTTGCCTCCTACAAACTTGATATGTATACCATAGTATTCTGTTCTATTCTTGCCTCAGCTGAACTTTATATGTACATGAGATGTGAGGAATGCTAAATGGGGTTCCTCAGAAATATGTTAGGAATACCTACCTGGTAGACTATATAGGAACATTGGCCTGTACCGGGAGAGATGTCACTTAGATCACTGTCCTGTACAGTGCTCTTCAGGTCAATATTGTTCTATCCTGTCACTTTTAGGACAAAAAGTAGAAACTTTTGTATCAATGTCTTATGCAAATTTGCTCAACTTTCTAGCTCTAGCTTTGTTGCGGACAGTCAGTGCTTGACACGGAAATAGAGAAATTCTTTACTGAACAAACATGGGACAGCCTTTAGTCACTAGAGCTAGACATACAAGATATTGGCCGTAATCCAGAGGTGTTCTACAGGTAAACAGTTATGTTAAGATGGTAAGGAATACTAAGAACTACTCTGAAAAATCGCATAAGGTTAAATTATGATGTGGAAAACCCTAACAACCATTTGAAATGTTAAAAGCCATGGGGAACCATATTCGTATTCTTGAAAACTCTAACAACCATTTAAAATCCTCCTGTACTATTTCTTGATTAGCCAAGACAGTAAACTTGGTCTGTAAACTGTTTGAAATTGTGATCTGTTTTAAAACTTTCTGTAGACATATGTTTTGTCTTTACAATTTTATACACTATAGCCTATCACAGCTGAGTACATCTTAGAAAAAGGATTTATCCCTAAGTATCCCTACAGACGATTTCAGACTACAAGGACCCCTTCAGGCTTAACAGATTCCTGTGATCCCTACATACCCTAACAGATTCCTGTGATCCCTACATACCCTAACAGATTCCCGTGATCCCTACATACCCTAACAGATTCCTGTGATCCCTACATACCCTAACAGATTCCTGTGATCCCTACATACCCTAACAGATTCCTGAGATCCCTACATACCCTAACAGATTCCTGAGATCCCTACATACCCTAACAGATTCCTGAGATCCCTACATACCGTAACAGATTCCTGTGATCCCTACATACCCTAACAGATTCCTGTGATCCCTACGTACCCTAACAGATTCCTGTGATCCCTACATACCCTAACAGATTCCTGTGATCCCTACATACCCTAACAGATCCCTGAGATCCCTACATACCCTAACAGATCCCTGAGATCCCTACATACCCTAACAGATTCCTGTGATCCCTACATACCCTAACAGATTACTGTGATCCCTACATACCCTAACAGATTCCTGAGATCCCTACATAACCTAACAGATTCTTGAGATCCCTACATACCCTAACAGATTCTTGAGATCCCTATAGACAACTAGGAGACCTTTATGAACCCTAACAGATTTCCCAGGACCCCTACAGACATATAACCCCTAGATCTCTACAGATCCTTTACAGACCCTAAAGATCCCACCAGGTCACTGGTATCCTTCAAACCATTGCAGACCCTTATGTACTAAGATCCCTACAGACCCCTTCTCATCAATGATAGATTTTGAGTGGATATCTTTGAGCTGTCAGTCCAGTGATGTATGCAGAGTGCTATCAGTACAATTGTTAGGTCACTGCGACCTGGAGTATTCCCACTAGAACTTAGCTACCACTAAACTATTGATTAAAAGTTTTATATACCTCCACCTTTATCATTATGTCAGGGCAATGGAGGCTGAACACTCAGCTATCTGGTTTTCTGTGGACATTTTTGTGGATATATGTGTTCTAATTATTCCTAAATGTTCTTATTAGATCTTTCTCGGAAGTTCTTGGAAGGCTGGCTGTGTCTGAAGTGATGTTTTTACTGGATACAAAATATAATCTGTACATAAAATAATTGTCATGTTATCTCTTGATGCAAAGGGCCATGATAGATGATAGCTCAGTCAGTTAGTAAAGATCCGAGGTGCGTGGTTCGAATCTCTCCCTACCAGTGTCGGGCCTGTCTGTGCTGCTGTGATTATGTCCTTGGGCAAGACATTTTACCTTTATTGCTCTGGATGGCATGCTGCATGCCTCCCGTATGTTGTTCAGTGAGGTATTCACCAACTTCTACAAGGGGGCCTTTTGCTCAAAATGATGTGGCTGTTCACTCAGCTAACAAACAAACTTTTGTTGCAACAGCTATAAGCATCCTGTTTGAAACACTTTCCGATTGAATAAATCTTCTTTTTTTTTGCATTGATGACAAATATTCAGTCTTTTCAAGACTGACTGATGAGTGGAGTGATAGTGTGGGTAAATCTCAATAATGAGACATAATTATGCTAACCTAAACACTGTACCTATGATTTGTGTTCATTATCTTCCTTAATAATTATTTTACCCAGTTATCTCCCTTAGTGATTATATTACCCAGTTATCTCCCTTAATGATTATTTTACCCAGTTATCTCCCTTAATGATTATAATACTCAGTTATCTCCCTTAATGATATTACCCAGTTATCTCCCTTAATGATTATATTATCCAGTGTTGCCAACCGCTGATTTTGAAAAATTGGATCATGACCCTTGAAAACAAGGATGAAAGTGTCTAAACAATGTCTTGTGTGAAACATTTTTTGTCATTTTCTTGACCTTTTTTAACCTGTATATGAAACATAAGACACAAAAAATAACCAGTTTATATAATTTTATTCATTAGAAATGTAGAAAGTCTCTCAGGCAATGGATTTTTGTGATGAAAATATTAAAAATGTTTTGTCAGCTGTCTCTGCTGATGACGCCTCTTACAAATGTACAGTAACAATTGACGGTTTTGAATTACGAGAGAGATCGCTTTTGTCCAAGAGAAAAATCCCTAGAAGTGTTACACACTTATTACAAGAAGCAATTGACTAGACTTTGTTGTAACCACTGATATTCCAATTCCAAAGATTTTGAAAATGATTGAACCCAACTTTTTTACATCCGATGCCATTTCAACAGACTGGAAATCTAAAGTGAGTGCTTACTGCCAGACATATCCCACAACTTTGATAAACAAAGAAATAAGAAGGGAAACATTTGCATGTATATGTAAATATGAAATGATAACTGCTGCCTACTCACCTTAAAACATAATCATTTGATGTAACAGGGTCTTTTCACTTGTAACCGAGTTGTTATAGAAGCCATGACACTCATGTGTACAGTAGACCTATATATGGATAACTTTCAAGGTGTTCCAAGCAGAGTTTGCAAATCAGGGTCACCCCAAAACTTGAATCTAAAATGCTGATTATTTTGAAAACCGAATGGGTCAACCTGGGGAAATTGAGGGTGTTGGCAACACTGCTACCACAAACATACCTGTGATTTGTGTCAGGGTTACCTCCCTTAAAGACACATGCTACTCTAAATAGATTACCTGTAATTGGTGTTAGAATTCAGGTGATTTGCTACTTTTAAAAATCTTTTGATTTGTGGACATGCTATCTTATTCTCTTAAGGAAAAAAAGATGCATAACCTATGATATCAGCTTGTATTCCACCCTGCTCTGACAAGGAGATTAAGTATCTTTAA
Source organism: Pecten maximus (assembly GCF_902652985.1). Lineage (NCBI taxonomy): Eukaryota > Metazoa > Mollusca > Bivalvia > Pectinida > Pectinidae > Pecten > Pecten maximus. The sequence goes on along the minus strand of NC_047018.1, from coordinate 16,240,263 downwards.
GTCTCCACATCCCTATAGGGTCATCAGTTACATTTTTCTTCCAGCAGTTATGTGTCTTACATATCCTTAGATATGGTAAATATTGAGATGAAAGGTACAACTAGAAATCGGGTTTTATGGGGTTGACTATTGATGGTGTATTTTTGCGGTTTGCCATGTTGGTTTTATACGGGCATTGATATTTTAAAACTGGTGATATTTGAATGAAAAGATTATCCTTGGAGGGATGCCCCATATGTCGGCTGTACAGATGGCTGGTACTAAGACTACACATTAAACATGAAGCTCAATAAAAAATTCTACCTTTGGATCGTAGATCCTGATAAAATGGCTTACTTTTATGTGTATGTGATCTATAGGGTTTAACTGTAAAGGTTACAGTTCAGTTTGAAACGCAGTAACCTTTTCGTAAACAAACTGCCACTTGCCAGACCACCAGTACAGCAGACAGAATAAATTTGATATTTGCTAACAAATCAAATTTTTGTTTTGTTATGTTTCTCTTGATACCTTTATACTTTCATATGTATTTCTAAAATACATGATTTCTCCTCTCTAGGCAGATTAAAGTGTTGGTTTTACATCTGTGTCCATACATCAACAATAATATTTAGCTCACTTCTCCTGTAGAATCCAAATTTAGTATAAGTAGGTCATTGGCATCTATACAGATCAGGAATAAATAATTATGTAAATATGGTTTGTAAAACTCTTTTTGGAAATATTAAATCAACTTCAAATTGGATAAACACTATCAATATATCAAAATCAGCTATTGTGAATTTTTGATGGGTTTTTTTTTTGGGGGGGGGGGGGGGGGATTTTTCATTTTCCACAGTAAAGAAATTCCATTTAGCCCAAGTTCTCAGACAGTAGACAGTAAGGTGAAACAAAGAATAAGTTTGAATCAATTCAATCCGTTTTGGAATGAAAACATCAAATTTTAGTTGATTTTTAAAATTACAGGGTAGTGAAAACTCCTTAAATATATTCATATTAACTTGTTTTGTACAAATCTTCAATAAACTCTATCTTTAAATATGTCACTTATTCACTAATGCTCTGCTAGAGAGTCATTTTAGCAGGTAGATATACGTGCAATTCAGTCGAAGATCAATTGTCATTGAAGGATAAATTTATTTATTTTTTCACTGTTCCCTTTACCAATCTTCTAGAAAACAAGTGCTTTTGTAGGACCTATCTTTTTATCTGATAATACAAAGTTGATATTTCAGACCTGCTGATTCATTAAATAGTCATTAGAATTGAGGAAGATGGGCTTGAACGCAGTTTAACTTTGTGGTATACATGTGATGATATGTATTTCATAGTTTAATTGAATTGATATGAATTCTGGGTGGGATTCTTGTTTGTTTGAAAGACAGTGATATTAGATGTTAAACCCTTAAATAATAGATAATGTTTGCTGAAAAGAATGATGAAAGATTGATACTAAGTAAATATATTGTTATAACTGATTCGTTGATTTTGTCGTTTTACAGGCTGAAGGAGAGGTGTACGGTGTGATGTTGAAGATACATGGAGTATTCGGTTTCGGTACATCATTCTCAGTAATACTGTGTGATGTTGAGGATACATGGAGTTTTCAGTTTCGGTGCATCATTCTCAGGAACACTGTATGGGGAAGCTATGGATAGTAATAAAACTTATTTGTGAAAATGGAGTTTCATACCTGTAAACAACAAATATCACTTCCTGTACCGATTTGACATGAAGCTGGACCTGTGAGACCGATATACATGGTAGGTAGATACTCTTTACCTCAATATATCCTGTCTGAAGTCCAACCTATCTGTAAAGGTAGCTATTATAACACTTGTGCCAAGCAGCATATAAATCATTGGTTCAGCCTGCTGAGCATGTATGGTGACCTTTACCTGGCCAGGTCACTCTGTCCAGGTGATAATGGCTAGTGAAAGTTTATGGTCAGCCCAGTCATAGCCTTCTGTGATACACCTTTTACTGTCATTAAAATTTCAAATCAATTAGTCAGCTGAGACTGGCTGAAGACTGACCACCTGTAACTGTCACTGGTCAGCTCTGGCCACAATAGGTCCTGCTGGTCAGCACACAATAACTGTCAATAAAGGATCAACTCTTCCAGTTTTTCATACAATACATTGGCAATTCAGTGTTAATGGTTACAATTGGCATCACAAGTAAATGAGAGGGTGAAAAGGGGGTCTTGTCACTGCAATTAGGAGATTTATGATCAAATGTACACTCCTTTTAGCAGGGTTAAGTTCTCCTGCCCTGTAGTTAGTAGGGTTAGCATTTCCTGTCTTCTGATTTGTAGGAGATGCATCTCCTTTCCTCTAGTTAACAAGGTCAGAGTCTCCTGTCCTTTAATTAGCATGGTTAGGATATCTTGTGCTATAGTTAGAAAGATTAGAATCTCCTATCATCTAGTTAGCAAGGTTGGAGTCTCATATCCTTCAGTTAGCAAGGTTAGGATAGCCTGCCCTCTAGTTGGTAAGGTTAGATTCTTCTGTCCTCTAGTTACAAGGTTAGGATAGCATGCCCCCAGTTAGCAAGGTTAGTGTCTCCTGCGCTCTACTTAGCAAGGTTAGGATCGGATCCCCTTCCCTCTAGTTAGCAAGGTTAGGATCTCCTTTCCTCTAGTTAGCAGAGGGAGGATATTCTGTCCTCTAGTTAGCAAGGTTAGGATCTCCTTCCCTCTAGTTAGCAGGCTTAGGATATTCTGTCCTCTAGTTAGCAAGGTTAGGGTCTCCTGCATCTACAGATAGCAGGGTTAGGATATTCACCCTCTATTTAGAAGGGTTAGGGGTTCCTGTCCTCTAGTTAGCAGGGTTAATATCTGCTTTGTAGTTAGTAGCGTTGGAGTTTTCTGACCTATAATTTATCAAGGATATCTTGTCCTTTACTTGAGTCTTCCCACAGTAAATCAGAAATATTTTTAGAGATGATGCCCAGAAACAAAATGTTTTATATTGATCACTGCCTTCCCTCGATAAAATTTTCCTTTGTGTCTGATCCATATACCATGGAGATATTTTTATATATTTAATTGATTACTTGAGAATTGTTTCACATTAAAGGAGCCATAGTCCAGTCCTAAGTGAATTAATTTTGAGAAGACATAAATACAACAGAATTTTGTTATGACCCTAAGGTTTGGTATGGTGGAATCCGATGGGGTTGATCAGCTGTAAAACGGGGATAAAGCCTCAACTTACAGGCCGACATTAAATCAAAGGGAGGTAATTAGATTAATTGTGTCTGAGAAGCATAGATTTGTGTCGCTGACATGTAATTTGGGCACAGTTTGGTGGCAATGACAAGTCTTATGCCACATTAGCGCTGAGCAAAAATCTCAAAACGTAAATTCAGATGAATGTGGTAATCCCAGATTGGTCACAAAAGTCGGGCCAATATACTTCAATGTCCTCACACCGTCAAATGTCACAACATTGTAGCCTGATTTCCTCATACCACCAAATAAGGCTACTTTCTAGCCATAAGATGTCTTGTAAGCATCAAGTCTTTCAACTGGTTCTAGTCTTAAACTTTCTGCACTGCTGGGAGTCTACATTCACTATGACTACAAAGGTGTATTTTGCAGAATTATAAGGGTCCCGTAATGTTAGATGCAGTGCCCGATATTAATCAGGTTGTCTGTGTATTTGTCTATCTCTGTTTGGATTTCTGAATAATGTCTTTAGATCTTTAGGACCAATTACACTCTGACCATTTAGTGCTTCCTTGTACTTGCTTTGAGGTCAAAGGTCCTGCTATTTCTATCTTGCATGAACAAGGTAGATCAGGACAGGCAAGTAAACAATGTATTAATATGTCAGCATTTAGCATGTTGAAAATACACTTTTAAGTTTGCACCTTAACTTTATCATTAACAACCAGTGTTAAGTAGAATTGTCAAGGTCAGCCTAAAATGTTGCTCTTTTAAGAAAAGAATTATCTATATAAATTTATATATCATTAATTTTATAAAAAAAAAATAATAAATAAATAAAATGAAAATATCCATAAAACGATGAGAAAGAATGTATGAATGACTAGCGAAATATTGGAAAAAATCAGGAGAAAAAGTGAAAATATGATGATTGTAAGGATGACGGGTGAAAGACTGAACAAACTAAGTAGAAAAATATGAATGAATGAATGAAAGCCCTCCTGCGAGAGGACACCTATTGTACTGTATATATTATGTGTAATATGAATAAAATGTGTTTTTATCAAAAAGAAAAAAAAAAAAAAGGAATTATTCATTGATAACTGCTGTATAACACGTGCACCATGCTTATAACCTTAACATTAAGTCACTTTTCTTCAAACATCTAAAACTTTGCTTTAGTTCCATACTGTAGGGCCAGCCCTCCATGACAGACCTGTCCCTAAGGTTATAGGTCACTTTAACCTTGTGAAGGTAGGGAATCCTGTAGTACATGGTATGTTACTTTGCCATGGGAACAAATCCAAATGAAGGTGTGAAAGAAAAATGGCCGTTTGACATTACAATACTGGTGTATCTAGAAAGGATTAAGTCTGGTAGGGGCAGGTCACTCCGGCAGGTGGACCAAGATCTAAAGGTGAAAAGTGTTGACAAATGAAACGTGATAGCGGGCTTTTGTTGTAACGGTACACAGTCATTATAATGTGTTTGTCAGCTATGCCTTGATGTCTCGCGCGTGTTATATATAAGAAGTTGGACTATTGTCACCTCCAGACAGACGTCTACTTTGTATTTATTTTGCCTGCCTGTCTTTTATATGGTAGATGTAGGGAGGTAGATGTTGAAGCATGCTGGGATAGGTACAGTATAAAGCCTGTTCCTTTGGCCACCAACAAGTCAAGTCTGAGTCAGCAATCCTTTTTAAATCACAAATAATTGATTCTACAGTGGATTGACTGACATATCGTAAGTCCCATCAAATTACACAAAAGGTGAAACACTTGTCTACTGTGGCTGCCGCACTTTGGTGATAACTTGGCAGGTCCGTGTACTCTTGTTGCTGTCAAACTCCTCTGATGGTCATTCTGGGAGAGTACATTTCTGAGAATCTATGAAATCATCTCAGAATTGGTCTTTTTATTTGATTATATACTTTACCTCCCAACTTTTTGTTCTCGTTTTCAATCTTGAATTGGAATAGTTCATTTGAGGTTTCTGATTGTATGGATGTCCTGTCTGGTAATTGTGTGTCAGAGCCTTGTTAGTACATTATAACAATAATATCACATCGGTATGTCAGAGCCTTGTTAGTACATTATAACACTACAACACATTGGTATGTCAGAGCCTTGTTAGTACATTTTAACACTACAACACATCGGTATGTCACAGCCTTGTTAGTACATTATAACAGTACTATCACATCGGTATGTCAGAGCCTTGTTAGTACATTATAACAGTACTATCACATCGGTATGTCAGAGCCTTGTTAGTACATTATAACAGTACTATCACATCGGTATGTCAGAGCCTTGTTAGTACATTATAACAATAATATCACATCGGTATGTCACAGCCTTGTTAGTACATTATAACAATACTATCACATCGGTATGTCACAGCCTTGTTAGTACATTATAACACTACAACACATCGGTATGTCACAGCCTTCTTAGTACATTATAACAGTACTATCACATCGGTATGTCAGAGCCTTGTTAGTACATTATAACAGTACTATCACATCGGTATGTCACAGCCTTGTTAGTACATTATAACAGTACTATCACATCGGTATGTCAGAGCCTTGTTAGTACATTATAACAATACAACACATCGGTATGTCACAGCCTTGTTAGTACATTATAACAGTACTATCACATCGGTATGTCACAGCCTTGTTAGTACATTATAACAATACAACACATTGGTATGTCAGAGCCTTGTTAGTACATTATAACAGTACTATCACATCGGTATGTCAGAGCCTTGTTAGTACATTATAACAATACAACACATTGGTATGTCAGAGCCTTGTTAGTACATTATAACAGTACTATCACATCGGTATGTCACAGCCTTGTTAGTACATTATAACACTACAACACATTGGTATGTCACAGCCTTGTTAGTACATTATAACAATAATATCACATCGGTATGTCACAGCCTTGTTAGTACATTATAACACTACAACACATCGGTATGTCACAGCCTTGTTAGTACATTATAACAATAATATCACATCGGTATGTCACTGCCTTGTTAGTACATTATAACAATAATATCACATCGGTATGTCAGAGCCTTGTTAGTACATTATAACACTATATCACATCGGTATGTCAGAGCCTTGTTAGTACATTATAACACTACAACACATCGGTATGTCAGAGCCTTGTTAGTACATTATAATAATACTACTATCACATCAGTATGTCCCAGCCTATTATTTCCGAGAGTTGGAATAATGATTTTTGTGAAAGCGACATTTCAGACTGTCAAATTTAATTTTTGATTCAATTGGTCTAACCCCTAATGCTTTTGTGAGGTACACTGTTAAACAATATAGATTCCAGTTGGTGAAACCACCCCCTAATGCTTTTGTGAGGTACAGTGTTAAACAATATAGATTCCAGTTGGTGAACCCAACCCCTAATGTTAGTGTGGGGTATAGTGATATACAATATAGATTACAGTTGGTGAACCCACCCCCTAATGTAAGTGTGAGGTTTAGTTGAACCCAACCCCTAATGTTAGTGTGGGGTATAGTGATATACAATATAGATTACAGTTGGTGAACCCACCCCCTAATGTAAGTGTGAGGTTTAGTTGAACCCAACCCCTAATGTTAGTGTGAGGTATTATAGTGATATACAATATAGATTCCAGTTGGTAAACCCACCCCCTAATGTAAGTGTAAGGTTTAGTTGAACCCAACCCCTAATGTTAGTGTGAGGTATAGTGATATACAATATAGACTCCAGTTGGTGAACACAACCCCTAATGTTAGTGTGAGGTATAGTGATATACAATATAGACTCCAGTTGGTTAACCCACCCCCTAATGTTAGTGTGAGGTATAGTGATATACAATATATAGACTCCAGTTGGTGAATCCAACTCTAATGTATGTAAGTGTGAGATATATACAATGTGAGACCAGCTTTTGTACCATTGTTGATACTCTTGTAAGTAGAAAAGAACATTATTAATCAGGTTTGAATATATAATATAATAAATATTTCTAGATGTTTTATATTCAGGCATTAATATTAATTTCCCTGCAGCATCCTTGAAACCAAAAAGTCATAACTTCTGATACAGGATCTACATGCAGCAGTCATTATATAACTTGTTATATTTGTTAGTGAAACTTATCATTTTTAGATATTCAGACTGTCCAGAAGTACGTTTTATATAACACATGTTCCTGTCCAGAAGTACGTTTTATATAACACAGTTATGTTCCGGTTTAATAATATTACACCAGATATTGAGTCATATATTATTATGTATCAATTGAACATGAGATAATTTTCCAATATCTTTAATTAGAGGGGTTTAGTGAGTAAGAGAAGCAATTTTAGCTTATATCAGCGATGTAATGATATCCAATTAGGATCCACTTTTTTTACAATAGGTCACTTGAATATGTACTACAGAAAACTGTAGTGACAGGAAAAATCACGCTTTGATAGAGATTCTATGGAGCATGTAAATACAACCATAATCAGGAAATTGTCATCAGGAAAAAAAGTGATCCAGGACATTTAGTGATACATGGAAATATTCAGTTAATTACGATTGTGTCATGTAATTGAAGTAACGCTTGGATGAAATCTTTTCTCTATAAATATTTGAGGAATAAATAACATGCCTGGATGGACATTTATTTTGTAGGCACATTTGCCTGACTATATTTTACCAACAAGGCTGATTTTATTTTATTTTTCACATGATGACTCAGGGAAAGTTTTACTCAGCTGCCGAGGAGGCTGAGGATTAGCTTTCCTGAAGCAGCCTGTCATGGGGACAGCTCCCTTGTAGGATTAAACCCCCTCCTCTACCACTTGAACCAATGTCACCTTTTCCTCCCTGACACTCTCCAGAAGAGGGATTCACCAGCTGCTCCTCAGTTTCCTAATGAAGCCCACCAATGTTTATCTAAGCTACTTGTTTCCTCTGTCACAGACAGATTGCAGACAGATGGGGTCCTTCCTTGACAATTTTAATCTCTAAATAAAATTGAATTTAATAAGAATTACAGAACAATAGTGCTTTTTGACATGGTAATTTAAAATATATATTGATTGAAAATGCTGAACAGACCCAAGATGTAAAAAAGGAGAAACATATATTTTAAATATATGAATAGGAGAAAATGGGATACTAAATTTACAAGCTAGAATAGATACTAAGAATCCTTTTATCAATATATTATCATTGGAGTTTTTATAACATTATTTTATAAGTTATGTTTAAACATAATATTCTGTCATATGTTTTGAAATCAGTCAATGACAAGCAGGATCATAATCAAGTCATTGTGAGCCAGCAGTTTGGAACTTAGGTCATCAGAGATAACACATGGCCGTACAGGTCAGCATCAGAAATCAATAACTAAGAGAAAAATAAGGTCATTGACAAGGTAGGAGTTCATGCAGACTAAAGATAACACAGAAGTATGTGGATGTCAAGGTCATACAGGTCATTAGCAGTATCAGAAATAGATCAGAAAGGAAAAGGTCATTGACAAGGGCAAAATTATTAGATATTTAGAAGACACAAGGACCATGTACATTGTAGATAATCTGGAGGTCAGAAACATGTAAGGTCAATTAGTTAATCCGGAACACAATCTGATAACTTGCATGAATATAGGAACATGTTGATGTTTAGAAACAGATGTTTAGGGCTCCATGTTTTCGTGAGGACATGCACATTGCTCCACGTTTTTATGAGCACATAAACATTTACATGAGGATGCATGTTTTTCTGCATGTGCTGCTGGCAGATGTGTCAAGTGGCATTTTGATATCCATATAATATATGGTGCTTTAGACATCATAGATATACCCCACTACAGGACAAGGCATCTTACATCCCCACCCTACCCCACTACACATTCTTTACCCCAACCTACCCCACTACACATTCTTTACCCCAACCTACCCCACTACACATTCTTTACCCCCACCCTACCCCACTACACATTCTTTACCCCCACCCTACCCCACTACACATTCTTTACCCCACCCTACCCCACTACACATTCTTTACCCCCACCCTACCCCACTACACATTCTTTACCCCCCACCCTACCCAGCTACACATTCTTTACCCCCACCCTACCCCATTACACATTCTTTACCCCCACCCTACCCAATTAAACATTCTAAACTAAACCCCCACCCTACCTCACTACACATTCTTTACCCCCACCCTACCCCACCCCACTACACATTATTTACCCCCACCCTACCCCACTACACATTCTTTACCCCCACCCTACCCCACTACACATTCTTTACCCCCACCCTACCCAGCTACACATTCTTTACCCCCACCCTACCCCATTACACATTCTTTACCCCCACCCTACCCAACTAAACATTCTAAACTAAACCCCCACCCTACCTCACTACACATTCTTTACCCCCACCCTACCCAACTACACATTCTTTACCCCCACCCTACCCCACCCCACTACACATTATTTACCCCCACCCTACCCCACTACACATTATTTACCCCCACCCTACCCCACTACACATTATTTACCCCCACCCTACCCCACCCCACTACACATTATTTACCCCCACCCTACCCCACTACACATTATTTACCCCCACCCTACCCCACTACACATTCTTTACCCTCACCCTACCCCACTACACATTATTTACCCCCACCCTACCCCACTACACATTATTTACCCCCACCCTACCCCACTACACATTCTTGACCCCCACCCTACCCCACTACACATTATTTACCCCCACCCTACCCCACTACACATTATTTACCCCCACCCTACCCCACTACACATTCTTTACCCCAACCCTACCCCACTACACATTATTTACCCCCACCCTCCCCCACTACACATTATTTACCCCCACCCTACCCCACTACACATCCTATACCCATACCACACAACACCCCACTACACATCCTTAACCTCCGCCCTGCTCCGCTGAACTTCCTAAACCCCACCCCACAACTTTACTGCTATACCTATCACTTTGCCAAATCATAGGCTTCCTATACTTCTTATCCTTCCTTTATCTCTGACATTCCTTTCTGTCTTCCTCCTTCGCTATATTTTGTCTTTCTTCTGTGATGTTGGGGCAGGACATCTTGTAGTGTTAATGTAAAGTCAGCAGAATTTAGGGAAGGGTGTAATCATCCTTGTATTTATTGTCCCCAGTGCTAACTAGAAATACCAACCTCTTATCAGAGCTAATTCTGGCTTTATAATACATGTGCTGTGGCATGGTGACCTGACCTCAGTGACCATGTCCCCTTTGCGACCTTGGCAGGCATTGACCTGGCCATGCCCACTGTCCCCTCCTCTTCACCCAGAAAATCAATTTGTGGGGGTGAATATGTCCTGTCCACAGATCAAAGGGTTAGGAAATGACCACTGGTCTGATATGGGCCTGTGTTATAGCCCTATACAGTGTGATGCCTATTGCTCAGAGAAAGTAGAACATATTCAAGTGTAAAAGGCAATAAAATACTTGAGCAGGCAATCTGAAGAGTTTCTGATAAGTTTAGATAACATTCAAAGTCATATTTCTGTAAATGACTGAGGTCAATTTTACTCGAGTGCTGGTGAATGGGTTGTATTTGGGTTAGCAGTTGTTTACTGGTACAAGTGGATTGAACATAATACAAAGGTTATGATCAAATTATTATGGGCTTTTTATGGAGATCTTTGTCTTAGGAGTGGAGAAAATTGTTTGATACATTTTGTATGTAGGACAAGAAAACTAGGTGGAGTCTATAATGACTTTAAACAGTTTGTTAGTACCAAACTGTCCTGTGTGATCATGTTAAATCAGTTTCTGTAGCATTGTTTGGCCAGCAAAACATTAAGTAGATTGTTAGCTCCTTTTCTTTCATACTCATACTTCCTTCAACACACTCGTTCCCTCCCTCCTCTGTTCCACACACTTCTTTCCTTCCTTCCACACAATCCTTCCCTTTCACACAATTCCCCCTTCCTCCCTTTCACAAACTCCTTTCCTCCTCCCTTCTACACGCTCCTTCCTTCCTTCCTTCCTTCCTTCCTTCCTTCCTTCCTTCCTTCCTTCCTTCCTTCCTTCCTTCCACACAATCCTTCCCTTCCACACACTCCTTCCTTTTTCCCTTCCACACACTCATGCAGTCCTTCCCTCCTCCCTTACACACACTCCTTCCCACCTCCCTTCCATCCAAGTTCTTCCCTCCACCCTTCCACACATCTATTATTCCCGGTCTTTCTTTTCCCAACTAGATATCCAAATCTAATACTTTAACTGTATTTAATTTTATTTGATGTCATGTGAATTAGACCACATTATTTATGTATCACTTTCTAAAACCACAACATGACATGTGAATTTCTGTATAATGCGTATATATTTATATAAAAAGAGGGGGAATGGGTGTCTGATAATTTGATGATTATTTTCCGGGGTCAAAATGAAATGCTGCAATTATATTGGTTTCAATTGGACTTGTCAGTTATAAATATACTGAATCTTTTGAAGGATCTAGACATTGTAATTCTGTTGGTTATTTTTGGGATTTTTTTCCAATCTATTTTCACAAATAGCATGTGGATTAGTCTGATAATATCCTAGGTACAAATAATATTGCACTGTAATTACACACTAAAATTAGTCAGGTAATGTGTTTCTCTAAAACGTGTACGTGTGTAGAGAGAAAGTTTGACAAGTCACCTGCCCCTCAGGTGTGTCATTGTTTTATACGTAAATACTGTAACGGTTATGTTATTGTTTTAAAGCTTATCAGATCTGCACCTGGTATAACACCAACTGTATGTAAAGTAGGACTGAACACTTAGATACCAGTTTTATTTTGGTACACATTCTTAGTCTGAACACATGTTCTAGATGTTAGGATAGCTAATATTAATCAAATAAAATACCGTGAAAATTCCCTTCAGTGAGATTTTTTATATTCTCAATTGGCCAAGCTTTGATTACCCACAGGTACACTGAAACTTACCCTGTATTGATAATTTAATAAGTGTTATTATGTGTGTGCTGTCAAGTGTGACTGAGGCAGGTGACAATCACCTGCGACCCCAGTATTGGTCGAGTCTAGTGGTGGTCGCGTGCGGCACCAGAGTAAGTAGATTTTCCACTGATTGATGTTACAGCTGGAACAGGTGTAAACGTCACGCTGCCCATCCATACTTACACATTGATTTAATATGTGTCCCTCCAGTCTAATTTTGACATTTTTAACGTGTGCCTCTTCCAACTCAAACTAATTACCTGCAGGGGAAAAGGGTTCACAGAGAAAATGTACAGTTTGAGTTTATCATTATCACCTATCCTCACCTGCTTTGTCCACTTCAAAGATTGTTTGGTAGCAGGTGAGACTCACTGTGATTGGTGAACCTAATGGACATATATGTGAAGTTTGTAGGGTAACAATCCAGTCATACAGACCAGTGTCCACTATACCTGGTACATACAGACCAGTGTCCACTATACCTGGTACATACAGACCAGTGTCCACTATACCTGGTACATACAGACCAGTGTCCACTATACCTGGTACATACAGACCAGTGTCCACTACACCAGGTACATACAGACCAGTGTCCACTATACCTGGTACATACAGACCAGTGTCCACTATACCTGGTACATACAGACCAGTGTCCACTACACCAGGTACATACAGACCAGTGTCCACTATACCTGGTACATACAGACCAGTGTCCACTATACCTGGTACATACAGACCAGTGTCCACTACACCAGGTACATACAGACTAGTGTCCACTACACCAGGTACATACAGACCAGTGCCCACTATACCTGGTACATACAGACCAGTGTCCACTATACCTGGTACATACAGACCAGTGTCCACTATACCTGGTACATACAGACCAGTGTCCACTACACCAGGTACATACAGACCAGTGTCCACTACACCAGGTACATACAGACCAGTGCCCACTATACCTGGTACATACAGACCAGTGTCCACTATACCTGGTACATACAGACCAGTGTCCACTACACCTGGTACATACAGACCAGTGTGCACTATACCTGGTACATACAGACTAGTGTCCACTATACCTGGTACATACAGACCAGTGTCCACTACACCAGGTACATACAGACCAGTGTCCACTATACCTGGTACATACAGACCAATGTCCACTATACCTGGTACATACAGACTAGTGTCCACTACACCAGGTACATACAGACCAGTGTCCACTATACCTGGTACATACAGACCAATGTCCACTATACCTGGTACATACAGACCAGTGTCCACTACACCTGGTACATACAGACTAGTGTCCACTATACCTAGTATACAGACCAGTGTCCACTATACCTGGTACATACAGACCAGTGTCCACTATACCTGGTACATACAGACCAGTGTCCCCTATACCTGGTACATACAGACCAGTGTCCACTACACCAGGTACATACAGACCAGTGTCCACTACACCTGGTACATACAGACTAGTGTCCACTATACCTGGTACATACAGACCAGTGTCCACTATACCTGGTACATACAGACCAGTGTCCACTATACCTGGTACATACAGACCAGTGTCCACTACACCTGGTACATACAGACTAGTGTCCACTATACCTAGTATACAGACCAGTGTCCACTATACCTGGTACATACAGACCAGTGTCCACTATACCTGGTACATACAGACCAGTGTCCACTACACCAGGTACATACAGACCAGTGTCCACTACACCAGGTACATACAGACCAGTGTCCACTATACCTGGTACATACAGACCAGTGTCCACTATACCTGGTACATACAGACCAGTGTCCACTATACCTGGTACATACAGACCAGTGTCCACTATACCTGGTACATACAGACCAGTGTCCACTATACCTGGTACATACAGACCAGTGTCCACTATACCTGGTACATACAGACCAGTGTCCACTATACCTGGTACATACAGACCAGTGTCCACTATACCTGGTACATACAGACCAGTGTCCACTACACCAGGTACATACCGACCAGTGTCCACTACACCAGGTACATACCGACCAAAAGTGTATTCCTAATGTCCACTACTCAGGCGTGTGTGGGATAACAAAAATATTTGACCAGTGTATTTTACAAGGTATTTGTAATATATGTAATACAGTAAACAACTGACCACCTGTTGATGGTTGTTAACATCTGCTTGGCTTACCTGTTGAATTAACATTTACATAAAAAGTAGTGTTAGTACCAATATTGATATTAAAGCGGGTATAATGCATTGTCATTTTGCGATTAGGTATGATAAATCTAACCAGCTCCTTTATATACCTGTGACATAACCAGTATAGCAGTGTGTTGTTTGTATGTACTCACCTGAGGATCCACCCAAACACCTCAAATATATAATTCTCTTCAAACTGAAATACATTATTAGTTCTATCAATTCCTTTTTTTGTTAACATTCAGGTTCAAATGTATAGATTGATATTTTCAGAGTTATGATTATGAATATATCAAATAATAAAATCAGTTTAAAAAAATCAGATACACATTTAATAAAAATGTCCTTCAAGTTGTTTGTTATGTATTGATCCAACGCAGCTGGTCAGACAACTCGGGGCCTGTGAGTTAAACTGTGTGTGAAAAGAACATGTGGTAAAGAACCCACCCAGTCCTTTTCTGAAAATATATCCACTACTGAAAGTGATTTCTCTTAAATTTAGAGAAAAACATTTGAAAATTAAAAAAAAAGGTGCATATATGTCCCCATCGTCTTTTGAGAGTACAGGGGACCTAAAATATTGATTTAACTTTTTATTATATATGACAAAGTACACACAAACCACTAAGCCAATATTTCCTTTTGTCATATTAAACATTTTTTTTTAAATCACGATGTCATAAAATAAAAGCAGTTTTATACATAAAAACCGCCAGAATTACTAGATACACATTGTCGGAGTTCAGTGTTCTTTAGCAATTTTACTGTTGAAATGGGAGAAGTTAAACGACAAGAAGAATTGCTTGCTCATGTTGGTATAACAATGGGTAGTCCCCTTGCCTGGCAGACTGGTCGTGGAGGAGGTGTTTAGACCTAAATTATACTCCTCTAGCTCTCCCTCTGTTTAATTCTACAAAATTAGAAAGCGTGTTGGTGGTCATGTTTTAGAAAATCTTTTACCTTTACTTTGTAACCAGCTGATCGCGCGATTCTATTACGTTAACTCGTCTAGGCAGCCCCTTCATAGCCCCGAGCAGGTGACAACAGACACGAATACCTATCTACCCAACAATTACTCTCAAATAGGCAAGTTTAATGTGATCTAATGTAGAAAATCATTCCACAACTGACTTATGTTAATTATATAGCAATGTGTATCCCCTGGGTTATACTGCCTGTTATAGGAGTAAGCAGAGTGGGAGATAACCGTGTATAAGTGTGTACATGTTTCTTAGGAAACAATTTATCTACTATATGGTTACCTGGACGATCAGAAGATTTAACATAGATAGGATACGTGAACAGACGTGAATCCATTGATACCTATATGGAAACTTCAGTTTACAATTTAAAGAATTCAGATGTTTTTACTCCAAGGTGAAATAAACGTCTCATTTTCTCACGACCTCAATAACAAAAACTGGGTTTATGTTGTGATTTGTTTAAATTTGTTTCCTTGCCGAAGACTTGTTCAGTCCTGGTGGAGAATTAATATTCATTTAATTGTGTCTGATGATTGTTGTGTATTACTATTTGACACTGTGCTGTGCGCCAGTGTGTAACATCCTCAAAGTCCCCTTGGTCCGTCCTGTGTGACATGTTTCTGTGTACTTGTAATCTCCTGCTCTCTCCTCAGAGAACTTAGGATCAACCTAAAGTGCTTATAGGTCCTACAGGAGACAGTGTCTACCTCCTTATAGGTCCTACAGGAGACAGTGTCTACCTCCTTATAGGTCCTACAGGAGACAGTGTCTACCTCCTTATAGGTCCTACAGGAGACAGTGTCTACCTCCTTATAGGTCCTACAGGAGACATTGTCTACCTCCTTATAGGACCTACAGGAGACAGTGTCTACCTCCTTATAGGTCCTACAGGAGACAGTGTCTACCTCCATATAGGTCCTACAGGAGACAGTGTCTACCTCCTTATAGGTCCTACAGGAGACAGTGTCTACCTCCTTATAGGTCCTACAGGAGACAGTGTCTACCTCCTTATAGGTCCTACAGGAGACAGTGTCTACCTCCCTATAGGTCCTACAGGAGACAGTGTCTACCTCCCTATAGGTCCTACAGGAGACAGTGTCTACCTCCTTATAGGTCCTACAGGAGACATTGTCTACCCGCTTTTAAGCCATACAGGAGATTCTGTTTGCTGCATTTGTATTTATACTTAATAGCCCTACAGGAGACTGTCTACCCCTACAGGAGACTGTCTACCCCTATCTTATGTATCTATTTAGGCCCTTCAGCAGACCATGTTTGCCCCCTTATAGGCCCTACATGTGTCTGCCCCTATTATCTATTATATGTATACCTACCTCATTATAGGCCCTACAGGAGACTGTCTTCCACTATTGTATGTATCTGTTTAGGCCCTTCAGCAGACCATGTGTGCCCCCTTATAGGCCCTACAGAATACAATCTGCCCCAATTGTATGTATACTTACCTCCTTATAGGCCCTACATGTGTCTGCCCCTATTATAAAGGTAAACTTCTACAGGTGTAAACTAACCGCTAGTATGAACATAAAGATGCCACCTCACTGCCCTAACATACACGGCAAGATAAAACTTGCTACAGAGTCATCAAATAAAAATGTTAGTAGATAATATCCTCTATATCATTTTTCAATCTACTTAAATTTTGATTGTGTATATGTGGAGCGGAAGAGAGAGGCTGATGTGATAGTTATCACGGAGTGCCCCAGGCAGACTTTCTCTCCAAACCAGTGACGAGGCACGAGTCATTAAAATAAAATTAATAATGGACATTTAGATTTCTGCTGATTATTTGGTTCAGTAGCCACTTTGAAACAGTAGAAGTTGTCTGTTCTTGTAACAGTGGACTCTTTAGTTCCTTGGTCTAAATTACTATAGCCAGTCAGAGCTTGTAGATCACTCCTCAACCCGCCAATAGCTGATTCAGTCAGGGATGACGACTTTACCTACAGTGTGCAAATAAGACTAAAAAATTCTTTGAAAAGTTAAACTATCATAATGTACAGACACCTATGAATCCACATTTGTCATCAGTTGGCTTTGATCATAGCATTCAGATTTAATGTTAGATAGTGTGTGTCATAGTGACGGAAGTGCAGTTCACTCCAGCAGGCGTGTGTGTATTAAAGCGGAGTGATTACCTGTGCCGGTCACAGCATGAGCTCCTCTTTATACCTGTAATCGCTGTATGTAATTAACAGTTGGTGTGCACTGGTAGTACAGGTACACAACCTCATTAGGGGTGGCTGAGGGTGACCTCATAAAAAATCAGCCCCCTTCCCCAAAGGTCATCTGCGATTGATTAAATCACATGATCAGAGTGCAGTAGTTAGGTAATCTTGAAGGTTAATGTTGGAATTAAGTTATGAATGTTGTATGATGTAGGGTAAAGGTGTAAACCTTAGATATTGTTAGGTAAGGTCATGACCTTTGTATATTGTAAGGTAAGGTCGGAAACCTTGTTTGTATAAGGTCATAACCCTTGTATGATGTTAGGTAAGGTTGTGACCCTTGTATGATGTTAGGAAAGGTCATGACCTTTTATGTTATGTTGTTAAGTAAGGTCGTGACCCTCGTATGTTGTGTTTTAGGTAAGGTTGTGACCCTTGTATGTTGTATGTTAGGTAAGGTCATAAACCTTGTAGGTAAAAAGATGTCAGGTAAGTTCATGACCCTTGTATGCTGTTAGGTAAGGTCATAACCCTTGTATGTTTTAATTGTTAGGTAAGGTCATGGCCCTTGTATGTTGTAAGGTAAGGTCATGACCCTTTTGTGTCGTTAGGTAAGTTTAGGATAAGGGTATGTTGTTAGGTATGTTGTGGTTATTTTGGTCAAGTCAATCAACCCTGTGTTTTTAAATTGATTTTACTGAAAAAAGTGTTCAAAAGATACTAATACTTTCTAATATCAATAACAACAACTCATTTTGGATTTTTAAAAAAAAGAGCAAGTTGAATTATTTATTTATGACATTTAGTTGCATTGTGAAGTCTTAAGAAATCTACTGTTTCTACAATGTCCCAGGGGCCACAGACATTATCAAGGCTGTTGGGTTGATATTGAACAGTTGTACTGACACAAGTTGATACTCATTCAAACTTCAAAGAAGCCAATATTATACCTGTTGTATTTTTACCTGTCTCATGTGACTAGGCATGCGGGGTAATTAAGAGATGAAGTTGCTGTTTAATTTCAACAAGCTACATTACTGTATGGCCATCAGCGTGAGATAAATGGCTTCGATTCACAGCGGTTATCGGTAACATCTCATCACAATACAAGTGTATGTATATCTGATTGGTGTTTTTACTGGGAAGGAACACATGTGTTTACTGGATAGACACGGAAATGACTGCTGGCTATGTTTTTTAGCCCATTTAGGTTCCAGGAAAATGACCAGTAGGAGGATTCTGAGGCCACTGTACTCTGGTGACCAGTAATGTGTGGAGACGGCATTCATCATTCATAACTGTCCATCAATGTAAGGATACTTAAATGGACGGTCTGCATATTAAATACATTGAGATGATTGTATAGAGGGTTAAATTTGATGAAAGATGCTTAATAATAAGCTATGTTTATGCCATTTATTCTAAAACTGACTTATATTTATTAAAGTGACTATTACCTTATATACCCATAATAAAGCGATACACTAGCCTATACCCTCAACTTTACTGTTTTTGTGGATATTTTCTGGGCTAAAACATTGTTCACTTTGACTGCTGCATGTAAACATGATCATGCTCAATTTATTACGAAGAAAGCTGAATCCGTCGTATGGTTCGTCATGTGATGAGGTCATTTACTTTGGTCGAAAAGAAAACACTTTTTTTACTGAAGATATGATGGAAAGGCCCTAGTTGTTTGCCAATTGGGTTAGGAATGATATCAAGACCACTTTGTTTACATCTTCTTCTTTTTAAAGATATCAACCAAGAATTGCTGCAGTCACGTTTGATTTTAGTAATGAATAGAAAGTGTTAGTTTTGT
This sequence comes from Pecten maximus, assembly GCF_902652985.1. Taxonomy (NCBI): domain Eukaryota; kingdom Metazoa; phylum Mollusca; class Bivalvia; order Pectinida; family Pectinidae; genus Pecten; species Pecten maximus. The sequence continues at coordinate 16,220,855 of NC_047018.1, read as the reverse complement.
AACAAACTCTTCGAAAATATTAGTGTCTTTTTCTCCTTGTGATTTTTAGCTCACCTAAAGGACCAGGTGTGCTTATGCCATACCATTGCATCTGGCATCCAGTGTACATCTGTTCGTCAACAATTGACTTCTTCTTAACCACTAATTAGAATTTAACCAAATTTAGTAGGAAGCATCCCTAGGTGGCTGGGATCCACATATGATGGGGCCGACCTTCAGGGGCCGAGGGGCAGGGTCGAAAGTGGTCCATTTGGTAATATATCATACTAATGACTTCATCTTTGAAACTAAACAATGTATGACATTGGTCGTTTCTGGGTTATATCTTTGAAGCAGTTGAGATCCCCATCCTATAATCATACATATAGCATTGTTAGGCATAACAAATATAATATGAACTTGTTTTGATGTTTGCTCAAATAAACCAGGTCAGCGATACAGGCCCTATGGGCCTCTTGTTAACATTGTAGTTGCTTTAAGCCTCACATTCAGATTTCATGCTGAACCCTGGTGCGTTAACTAAGATGCAAAACACAGAACAAAACGGCCACCTCAGTATGATGATATCGTACATCAAATACATGTAGAAATACATAAAATCATGATCTGTATCGGATAATTTGAAAAACACACCGACTGGTGTAATTAAGATATTATCAAATCTAGATGAGGGGTTATGTCTAAAACTACATCAAACTATTATCTTATGCATGTGCACAAATGCATAACAAGAGTAAAAAAAATGTATGAACATTTAGATATTTTTCTCAAAACAAAGTCTTTTGATCACAATGTTGGAATCATAACTTATCAGTCTGACTCCAAATTAGATTGACATTCACATTAGCTAGGATTGTATTTAACATTGGATTCTGAGGGGGATTTCATATTACATTGCAAGCTTACCATTAATTCTGAACAATTATTTTACCAGATTTGATCTGACCCTGATATTATTTAAAAATAAAGCTGTGACCCTGACATGATTTATTTGACCTTGACATCCCCTATCCACCCCACACCTCATGCCTCTCCCTGCAAACCATATTCACCCTGCACCCTATATCCTCCCCTACACTAGCTATCCTACCCTACAAACCATATCACCCCCTACATACTATATCCATACTACACCCATATCATCCCCTACACTCCATATCAAATCTACACCCCATATCACCCCCTACAAACCATATCAAATCTACACCCCATATCCTCCCCTACATCCCATATCCACCCTATACACCATATCCTCCCTTACTCAGCATATCCATACTACACCCCATATCCTCCCCTACATCCCATATCCACCCTACACTCTATATACACCTGTAGAAATTTATATGACCTCTAAATATAAATATGTTTACTGTGTAGTTTTTATATTAATAAAGCAGGTTTTATCATGTTACTGTGCTGATGTTTACAAGGTTTAACTCTTTAATTAGCACATGTGTTAGTGAGTCATTCAGATATAAACTCTTTGAGTTGACATAATTTTTCAACAAGTAGATACTAGACTTTGTTTTTAAAGATGTTGATTGCCTGATGTATGTTTTATCCCATTATCTGATTCTGGGTATATTTATGAAGTCTGTGATAAAAACATCTTACACACAATACAGCTTTTCATCTGAAAGTCATTTGATCTCATAAACTGTTGTGTAATACATTAGTATAGGTTTATAATCATTAATGTCAGCTATTGAAGAATCAACATGTCTGTATGTAAATAGGATATATCAATGTAGACAACGACTTCATCAGCTGAAACTTAGGCTAAGTAATTACATATAACGATGTAGACAACAATTCCATCAGCTGTAACTTAGGCTAAGTTACATATGTAAATAGTGTATATCAATGTAATTAGGCTTAGTTACGTATAACAATGTGGACAACAATTTCATCAGCTAAAACATCGACTTTGTTATGTATAACGATGTAGACAATAACTTCATCAGCTGTAACTTAGGCTTAGTTATGTATCGTATGATTTACCATATTCCTACTATTTGATAGAGTTGTGGCCCCTTTTTCTATCACCATCTTATCCAGGAAACTTGTTCCTCATAAAGGATCATTGAGTTTCTTTGTAATGTTTAATCAGTTATATTTAGTTGTACAATGTCAAGTAATACCATTAACAGGAGGTTTTGTGGGGAGGCCACAGATCAAATCTATGTTAAACTTCACCCTCTCACCTAGTGACACAATGTACTGAAGTACATGGTTCATTGAGATGTGGAGATTGTCAAGTGTGTGCTGACTGTCACGTGTGTGTAACACATTTACCTACTAACAACAGAAAGAAGTCTTTATTATGTAAAGAGCTAATAGCCGTATGACTACACCTTTTTTAATTAGTGCTGTGTGACACTAGTACCACAGATATCGTTGATACAACATATGTCACACTGATACAACAGACGTCACACTGATACAACAGATGTCACACACTGATACAACAGACGTCACACACTGATACAACAGACATCACACTGATACAACAGACATCACACACTGATACAACAGACATCACACACTGATACAACAGACATCACACTGATACAACATATGTCACACTGATACAACAGACATCACACTGATACAACAGACGTCACACTGATACAACAGACATCACACTGATACAACATATGTCACACTGATACAACAGACGTCACACACTGATACAACAGACATCACACTGATACAACATATGTCACACTGATACAACAGACATCAAACTGATACAACAGACGTCACACTGATACAACACACGTCACACACTGATACAACACACGTCACACTGATACAACAGACGTCACACACTGATACAACAGACATCACACACTGATACAACAGACATCACACTGATACAACAGACGTCACACACTGATACAACACACGTCACACTGATACAACACACGTCACACACTGATACAACAGACATCACACTGATACAACAGACATCACACTGATACAACAGACGTCACACTGATACAACAGACATCACACACTGATACAACAGACATCACACACTGATACAACAGACATCACACTGATACAACAGACATCACACTGATACAACAGACGTCATGCTGATACAACAGACATCACACACTGATACAACAGACGTCACACTGATACAACATATGTCACACTGATACAACAGACATCACACTGATACAACAGACGTCACACTGATACAACACATCACACACTGATACAACAGACGTCACACTGATACAACAGACGTCACACTGATACAACAGACATCACACACTGATACAACAGACGTCACACACTGATACAACAGACAGTCAACACACCTGATACACAACATCACATGATACAACAATCACACTGATACAACAGACATCACACGATACAACACGTCACATGATACACACACTGATCACACAGATACAATCAACCAACTGATAACAGACACACACATAAAGAAAAAAATGTCACACACTGATACAACAGACGTCACACACTGATACAACAGACATCACACTGATACAACAGACATCACACACTGATACAACAGACATCACACACTGATACAACAGACATCACACTGATACAACAGACGTCACACACTGATACAACAGACATCACACACTGATACAACAGACATCACACTGATACAACACACGTCACACTGATACAACAGACGTCACACACTGATACAACAGACATCACACACTGATACAACACACGTCACACTGATACAGCAGACATCACACACTGATACAACAGACATCACACTGATACAACAGACATCACACACTGATACAACAGACATCACACTGATACAACAGACATCACACTGATACAACAGACATCACACACTGATACAACAGACGTCACACACTGATACAACAGATATCACACACTGATACAACAGACGTCACACTGATACAACAGACGTCACACACTGATACAACAGACATCACACACTGATACAACAGACATCACACTGATACAACAGACGTCACACTGATACAACAGACGTCACACTGATACAACAGACGTCACACTGATACAACACACGTCACACACTGATACAACACACGTCACACTGATACAACACACGTCACACACTGATACAACAGACATCACACTGATACAACAGACAGTCACACACTGATACAACACACGTCACACTGATACAACACACGTCACACACTGATACAACAGACATCACACTGATACAACAGACATCACACACTGATACAACAGACATCACACACTGATACAACAGACGTCACACACTGATACAACAGACATCACACACTGATACAACAGACATCACACACTGATACAACAGACATCACACTGATACAACAGACGTCACACACTGATACAACAGACGTCACACTGATACAACAGACGTCACACACTGATACAACAGACATCACACTGATACAACATATGTCACACTGATACAACAGACGTCACACTGATACAACATATGTCACACACTGATACAACAGACGTCACACTGATACAACAGACATCACACTGATACAACAGACGTCACACACTGATACAACATATGTCACACTGATACAACAGACGTCACACTGATACAACAGACATCACACTGATACAACAGACGTCAAACTGATACAACAGACATCACACTGATACAACAGACGTCACACTGATACAACAGACGTCACACACTAATACAACAGACATCACACACTGATACTACAGGTGCACTGATAACACAGGTGTGACTAACTGACTTTCACCCTACATGCAAGACTACACCATCAGCTGACACAATCCTTCTGTATTACATGCCAACTGTACTAATCATTTTGGGTCATTTGCTAGAAAAACATTGATGCCTTTTATCCTCTGAAGTCAAAAGAGATGAAATGCTACAAATCAGGGCAATTTACCTGTGTGAGCTAATGATTAGCCTAGTGTTGGAAAGGTGGTTTTAGTAATTAGTCGATTGTTTGAGAGGTTAGTTTTGTAATTAGACGATTGTTTGAGAGGTTAGTTTTGTAATTAGGCTTGTGATTTGGAATGTTGATGAGGCTTGGTGGAGTAGAGAGAAAGGGGAGGAGTTTCTACAAGGTGTCTGACACCACAGATAAACCAGCTCTACGAATACACAAGCCACATTCATTACTGTAAAACCATCTTATCACTCCACAAATAGATGGTTGAATTCATTACCTTGATAGACTAACTTCTGCACACCAAACATAAATAAATACAGTCTTTGCAAAGGATTCATCTCAAAAAGGGTAACAAACTTTAAAGCACTACTGTTAAGAATATAGGCCACATTATATATTATATATACACTTCAACAGAGATCTGAATAATGATAGACATTCTAGTACTTGTATTTGATGAAACAGGTCCACTTAGAAAAAACATTTGTTTTAAGCTCACCAGTTTCAATATCTACTAGTCTCATAACCTATTTCTCCTTGGTGTCGGAGCCTATTTCTCACTAGTGTGGGTTTTTTTTTTGGGGGGGGGGGGGGGGGGGGGGGGGGGGATATAGGAATTTATCAATGTTAGTTATTATTTCTACGAGAGTTCTTGATAGATTATATCTGTAGGTTCCACTTATTTTCTTAATGATAATAGGGAAAGATGAGCAATGTACAGAAAAGATCAGTCATACAAAGACCCTATGAAGATCATTCAGTGGTGGATGCCAAGATCCCTCTTGGATCTCGTGTTTTCTAGTTCCAGTTCACAATCCCATATTATTTTAATTTGTTTTTGTCTGGATAAGTCCCAGTTCAAAGTCCCACATAGTTTTATAATAGGTGATTGTATGGATAAGTCCCAGTTCACAATCCCACATAGTTTTATAATAGGTGATTGTGTGAACAAGTCCCAGTTCACAATCCCACATAGTTTTATAATAGGTGATTGTGTGGACAAGTCCCAGTTCACAATCCCACATAGTTTTATAATAGGTGATTGTGTGGACAAGTCCCAGTTCACAATCCCACATAGTTTTATAATCAGGTGATTGTGTGGACAAGTCCCAGTTCACAATCCCACATAGTTTTATAATCAGTGATTGTGTGGACAAGTCCCAGTTCACAATCCCACACAGTTTTATAATCAGTGATTGTATGGACAATATCTTATAGTTTCCACTAAAAAAATTAATTTAAAAAAAAAAAAAAAAACCTCTCACTGTACCCAAATCCCTGCACTTTTTTAATTCTTTTAAAAGCATACAACGATCCTTCCCGCAACCGTAATCGTCATTTCTGACGGAGGTTTGTCAATCAAAGAAGAAGAAGAAGTCCCAGCTCACAATCCCACATAGTTTTATAATCAGTGATTGTATGGACAAGTCCCAGTTCACAATCCCACATAGTTTTATAATCGGTGATTGTATGCTGCCAATTTTAGGTGATTTCATCTAAGACAGAGGTTCAAAGTATAGTCTGCTTGAAAACCTAAAATTAAGTTTTCAAGTTGTTTCCTTTTCCTTTAAATTATCACCTAGAATAATTGGTAGATAGTCACTATGATAAAGTTTTGACTACATCTGTGTGATAAGTCTATGTAATGTGAAGCTGTCGGAGTAAAAGCTAACCCTACAGTACCGCCCACAGTTTGGTCACTCCACAGATGGTACAATCTCCACAATCTCAACACTTAATCAACTACTCTAATAACCTGATTAGGTAATTTTCAAGGTCACATCAAGGTGACTTTGATCTATGTCACCCATACTTTATATATTGACCAAAGTGTATCGTTTTAGCTTCCGCTGCATTTTACCATTTCAAATGAATTTTTTGTAACGATAGGCCTACGCCAACACTATCCGACATCAGCTTTTTGGATTTCCCTGGAATTTCCCTTGGACATAAGGGGCGTTTAGAGTTGGCAGAGCTGTGACAACTTGTGTCAGATTCCTGGGTTGTAGACAAGATGGCTGTAAATAGGACCACTGTCATTATATGTAGATTTTAAAGCTAACTGAAGCTGACACTGTCAGTAAGATGAAGATAAGAACATAGATGGGGTTTAGTTGTGTACCTATTTATTCTGTCTCCATGACAGGGTAAGACAGCCCTGCCCTTCCCCAGTTCCACAATTTCCTCTTACCAAACTCAGTTGTGTTGTCCTGTGGAGTTTACAGCCACTCATTGTGTCCTTTCATAGCTGCTCCATCTTCATATTACATGTCAAAACAAAAATCAAAAAAATGTAGGTAGTCAATGTTTTGGTCATTATGATGAAAGCCTTGGTACATCAAGAAAAAAACTTGGAAAAAAAGGACTGCTGCTCCATTTAGAATGAAGTGCATCTAATTTGGAGAATTGAATTTTGTGTGATAACACAAGGCCGAATCTGTAGGCAGGTGTGAGCTGGCCAAGTTTCACTTCATGCCGCATTAGGAGACTGATCAGATAAGATAGATCCCATGGTGCTATGAAAGACAGATTTCTTGTGCAATCAGGCTTGCTTCCCCTTCATTAGGCTTGATCAGTTTTACTGGTATACTTTGTAACTACTATTGATTGGATCAGTTGTAAACAGATTCGGTCTGCTTCCCCAATACAAGGTTAGACATGTTAAAATAATATTGGTCCATTTGATTGGTAGCTTCATTAAGTTGACACCCAGTTATAACAAATTGTCATCAGTAGTCTATTTTGTCCTGTCACAAACATGATCAGTGGGATTTGTCTCCTAGTGACTGACTCGTTTCCTGGTTGCAGTACTAGTGACTAACTTGTTTCTTGCTTACAGCGACTGAATTGTTTCTTGGTTACAGTGACTGATTTTCCCCTGGTAACAGTGACTGACTTGTTTCTTGGTTACAATGACTGACTTGTTTCTTGGTTACAGCGACTGATTTGTTTCTTGGTTACAGTGACTGACTTGTTTCTTGGTTACAATGACTGATTTTCCACTGGTTACAGAAGCTGACTTGTTTCTTGGTTACAGAGACTGACTTGTTTCTTGGTTACAGCGACTGACTTGTTTCTTGGTTCTTGGTTACAGTGACTGACTTGTTTCTTGGTTACAGTGACTGACTTGTTTCTTGGTTACAGTGACTGACTTGTTTCCTGGTTACAGTGACTGACTTGTTTCTTGGTTACAGAGACTGATTTTCCACTAGTTACAGAAGCTGACTTGTTTCTTGGTTACAGAGACTGACTTGTTTCTTGGTTACAGCGATTGAATTGTTTCTTGGTTACAGAGACTGACTTGTTTCTTGGTTACAGCGACTGACTTGTTTCTTGGTTACAGTGACTGACTTGTTTCTTGGTTACAGTGACTGACTTGTTTCTTGGTTACAGAGACTGATTTTCCACTAGTTACAGAAGCTGACTTGTTTCTTGGTTACAGAGACTGACTTGTTTCTTGGTTACAGCGACTGACTTGTTTCTTGGTTACAGTGACTGACTTGTTTCTTGGTTACAGTGACTGACTTGTTTCTTGGTTACAGCGACTGAATTGTTTCTTGGTTACAGAGACTGACTTGTTTCTTGGTTACAGAGACTGACTTGTTTCTTGGTTACAGCGACTGACTTGTTTCTTGGTTACAGAGACTGACTTGTTTCTTGGTTACAGCGACTGACTTGTTTCTTGGTTACAGTGACTGACTTGTTTCTTGGTTACAGCGACTGAATTGTTTCTTGGTTACTGAGGCTGACTTGTTTCTTGGTTACAGTGACTGATTTTCCACTAGTTACAGTGACTGACTTGTTTCCTGGTTGCAGTACTAGTGACTGACTGGTTTCCTGGTTACAGAGGAGGTTTTTTTCTTGGTTACAGTGGCTGACCAATCCTCATTAAACATATTTGTCTTCAGCAGGCCAGTTGTCACTAAGGGCTGTGAAAATCCATGTTTATTAGATGGTAGATTACAGATATGCAAATGACACGGAGCTATGATGCTTCCCTTGTGAATTCCACACTGGTCAAGGCCAAGCCTGTGGTCAGCATGTTAGATTATAGATTTATTGTAAAAGTACTGGTATGCCCTATAATGGGCAACAAGGTCCTGGCTTGTTTTGTGATCTGTAGTTCAAAAAAAAAAAAAAAAAAAAAGAAAGAAACACATCACAACGTTTATTTTTTCATTCGAGATACACTTTATGGTTTAATTAAATAGAATGCAAGATACTCCAATATTTCTGATCCATCTAGTCATAAAAAGTAAAACTGGTCTAACCATCTGCTGTGTAATCAAACAGGTAAACAAAATGTGATGGCACATGATAAAAAAGCATTGACAGAAATATCTATGATTATTTTAAGATTGATTTTAACTGTAACCATATGGAGTGATTATTTACTATAATACTGGAATGGAAATGGCAGCCGTTTGATATAGGACAGGCTTGCATGCTTTATTTCATATTAAAAAGTTTCGAAATAATTGGATCAAAGGAACGTTTTATTAGCTAATTTTGTACGTGTCATATACTGGGAAGAATTATGTCCGTGTCACTGGAATGTTTTAATAAGTGGCTATTTATGCACGACTCTGATGTCTGTGTGATTAAGGACTGAAGCCAGGGGACTAGTGTGCATTGTTACAGCTGCTGAATCGTTAAAAACCCAAACGGAGCAGTTTTAATAAAAATTGACAAGATACGCATTCATCCAATACATTAATCTATGTTGAAAATTATCATCAGCAGCCAGGCCGAGTGCTATTGATAAATCACACTTTATTTCCTTTCCCCTTATAGGTTTTCTCCATGATAATGGGTCATTTGCATATCACGACAATTTCTGCCAATAAAAGCATGTGACACTGGAGTGAATGACTGTCGGAGATGAGGGATACTCTCCGCCTCGTGTGACTCATTGTTTGACTCAAATTTGTTATTTGAAAGATAATGATTATCTTTTTTCATAAGTCAAGGAAACTTAATCATGGTTAGGGAGAATGTGAGGAAATTGGCTAGTGAGTTGAACAATAGTTACTATGGAAATGTCATAATCAGATGAACAATTTCTACAATTAAAGGTTTCAGATATAATCTGGAGTTCTGTGCTGACTTACAGCTGTGTAGTATAATTAGTCAGAATGAGATTCCAGTGTGCAGTTCCTGGGGCCGGTCAGGGCTGGAGATGGGCCTACTGCTGTTGGTCATGACGACTCCCCAGGGAGCTCGGGATTAAAATGGTAGTTGATGGATGTGTAGCTGGGATTAGGGAGCTGTCAATGTCTCTGTCCCTGTAATTCAATGTTGGCACTCAACCCTGGGTTAACAGCTTCCCGTAAATGTTTTCTTATCTCTGACATTCTGCATATCAATGTGGGGTCAGTTCTAGGGTCATTTTCTCATTCAATGAAAACACTTTCCCCTTAGTCCCTGATTCCACAGAAACAACATGGATACCATGGAAACTGAAGGCTTTGAATCCATGGAAACCCTTTTTATTCTATATAGAGACCGATTATCAGGCTACAGACAGAACAGATGAGGTGACATTATTCCCGCTTCACTGATGATTATCGTCTCCCAGCCACAAGAATGTAGGCTATAACACATGCATTTTTCATAAATTTTTTGATGACAGAACAAATCTAATGTGTCTTCTTTTAACAGAATTAAATGTAATTCTATATTTGAATGTGTTCTCTGAATTCAGTTAAAAAAAAAAAAAAAAAATCACATACAGTGAGTTTGAGTTGTAGGTCTAACTGTATCAGGGTCCATAATCAATCATTTAAATCATTCAGAATAAAATCAATACATCTTTTGTTGTACTCTGTTGTATATAGATCTCTGATTTTTTTTTTTTTTTTTTTTTGGTGGTACATTGAATTGTTATAAAGATCTCTGATTTTTTTTTTGGTGGTACATTGAATTGTTATAAAGATCTCTGATTTGCTCAGACTGCTTTTGGAGAAAAAAAATATATTACTTTCGTTATGTTTTGTACTTTATTCCAAACACAGATGATATTTACAATAAGTATAATCTATGGATATTTTGAGTGTAGGACAAAAGCCCCCAAAAAAAGAAACTATATATATATATTGTTGTTTTTATCTCTGAAATTTGGAGAATAATTGTGTGCAAAATGAAGGTCCTTGGTTCAATGTCGTGTAGCATTATATGTCTGTGGTTAAACATCATAATTGATTTTTTTCAAACTTTATATTATTAAGTAAGCTAAAAATTTCAGGAAAGCTCTTCATGATGAACAAATTGTTACTGATTACACATAATTTTTGACTTCTTAATATACTGCAAATATTGATAATCAAAGAAATGCCTTCAAAAGCAATAAACATTTGATCCCTATTTGCAGTGTCTCAAATTATAATATAATAAGTACCTAACCAAACATGTTGCTCTGCGTTGTAATAAGTTTAATTTTAGGAATGATTAAATCAAAGAAACAATGAAGCCATCAATGATATATTTCTTTCCAGGAGAATACAACATCAATGAAAAACCTACCAAACACCTGTGTAACAGCTTATTGTTTATGTAACAGTTCAAGTAGTTGTTGTTGGAACCGGTTGTTTACATTGCCGAAGCCACTGATGACATATGTATATGTAGCAATTAAAAATCAATAAAAAAATTAATATCATTTTTTTTTATGAAGGGGCTTTTGCCGAAGCCACTGATGACATATGTATATGTAGCAATTAAAAATCAATAAAAAAAATAAATATCATTTTATTTTTTATGAAGGGGCTTTTGTCCACTTTTTTATTAGTGTGAAGGGGCTTTTGTCCTAGGGGCTAATGTCCGGGGGGGGGGCTTTTGTCCGTACCTCGGATATTTTGTATTATAGTTTCAAGTTTGCAAGTTTTGTTCCAACTTTTAGGCCATCCTGTCAGTATACAATACATACATATTATGGACAATCTGCAAATTAAGTGAAGATTCTGTTATGGTACCCTTAATTTGTTTGCCTTAAAAATGAATTTTCCGAGAAAACACAACACCTTAATACTTTGAATACTCACTAAATGGACAATCTTAAACTTTTTCTTTTTTTTTCAATAATATCTTTATAAAATGGGATTAAGGTTTTGGACATATCAATAAAAATGATATTATCTCTATATCTATAATTTGTTTTATTTCAGATCATCTAGACTAGTGCATTAGAGCCCTGGAGTGTGGGTGGTCAATATTAATCAATATTACCTAACTGGTGCCTGCCAAATTTTGACCATTGGTCAGTATAAGTGTGGCCTACCTCAACTCTTGTCACTGCCAGTGTCAGTGTATTAGCTGACTGAAGCAGCTGGATACCACTTGAGATGACTGACATGGTGTAGTGTAAGCCTGAGGTAAGGAGATAATTATTATGACCATTACATAAATCTCACTCCCTCAAGTTAGCTAAGCCTGACCATTCTATGTAACAGCAGGGGAACTGGGATTGACCATTCCCCAACTACTGGTCAGTGAGTGACATGGTCTTACTCTAATCTAATTTGGCCCTGACATCATGGTCAATCAATATCCATGTCCATCAGGTAGATAAAGTCTAACGTTGATTGCACACCAGAATTGGGTTTAAAAATTCAAACATTGCTATATGATTGGTTCTTGAAGGACCTATCAGCTGGCTTGTATGGAATTAAATTCTTATCCAAAATTCAAATTTAATGAGAAGGAATTATGTTCTGTTTAATACATAGACTCAAAGCCACAGGCAGAAGTGCTTTATAATTTGCAATTTGCTAGAATTTCCTTGAAAAGAATCGTTGCATACATTCAAAATGTCTACCATTATTAAAATATATCTATATTTATTATTTACCAAGTTGATACCTCAAAACATTTTATTTTAGCAACTATTTCTGAAGGTTTCATTGCAAATTAATCATATGAATGAAGGAGTTTTTCTTATATCTAAAATGGGGGTAGCATGCAAAATGGATTTGGGGGAGCCCTTAGGCAGTGGGGGTGGGAACTGTAAGGTGTACTTAGGCAGTGGGGGTGGGGGAGGGGGGGCTGTAAGGTGTACTTAGGCAGTGGGGGAGGGGGGCTGTAAGGTGTACTTAGGCAGTGGGGGAGGGGGGCTGTAAGGTGTACTTTAAGGCAGTGGGGGAGGGGGGCTGTAAGATGTATTTAGGCAGTGGGGGTTGGGGGGGGGGGTGCTGTAAGGTGTACTTAGGCAGTGGGGGTGGGGGAGGGGGGCTGTAAGGTGTACTTAGGCAGTGGGGGTGGGGGGGGGGGGCTGTAAGGTGTACTTAGGCAGTGGGGGGGGGGGGGGTGCTGTAAGGTGTACTTAGGCAGTGGGGGTGGGGGAGGGGTGCTGTAAGGTGTACTTAGGCAGTGGGGGTGGGGGAGGGGGGGCTGTAAGGTGTACTTAGGCAGTGGGGGTGGGGGACGGGGTGCTGTAAGGTGTACTTAGGCAGTGGGGGTGGGGGAGGGGGCTGTAAGGTGTACTTAAGCAGTAGGGGAGGGGGAGGGGGGCTTGTAAGGTGTGTACTTAGGCAGTGGTGTGGGGGAGGGGGGCTGTAAGGTGTACTAAGCAGTAGGGGAGGGGGAGGAGGGGGGCTGTTAAGGTGATTTATGCAGTGGGGGTGGGGGAGGGGCTGTAAGTTGTACTTAGGCAGTGGGGGGTGGGGGAGGGGGGCTGCTTGTAAGGTGTACTTAGGAAGTGGGGGTGGGTGGGGGGGGGTGCTGTAAGGTTGTACTTAGGCAGTGGGGGTGGGGGAGGGGAGCTGTAAGGTGTACTTAGGCAGTGGGGGATGGGGGGCTTTGTAAGGTTGTACTTAGGCAGTGGGGGTGGGGGAGGGGTGCTGTAAGGTGTACTTAGGCAGTAGGGGTGGGGAGGGGGGCTTGTAAGGTGTACTTAGGCAGTAGGGGTGGGGGAGGGGTGCTGTAAGGTGTAGAGTTAGGCAAGGAGGGGTGGGGGAGGGGTGCTGTAAGGTGTACTTAGGCAGTGGGGGTGGGGGAGGGGTGCTGTAAGGTGTACTTAGGCAGTGGGGGGGGGGGGGGGGGCTGTAAGGTGTACTTAGCAGTAGGGGTGGGGGAGGGGTGCTGTAAGGTGTACTTAGGCAGTGGGGGTGGGGGAGGGGTGGCTGTAAGGTGTACTTAGGCAGTAGGGTGGGGGAGGGGTGCTGTAAGGTGTACTTAGGCAGTGGGGGTGGGGGAGGGGTGCGGTAAGGTGTACTTAGGCAGTGGGGGGGGGGGAGGGGGGGCTTGTAAGGTTTACTTAGGCAGTGGGGGTGGGGGGGAGGGGGGTGCTGTAAGGTGTATTAGGCAGTGGGGGGGTGGGGGAGGGGGAGCTGTAGGTGTACTTTAGGCGAGGTGGAGGGGGAGGGGGGCTGTAGGTGTTGTACTTAGGCAGTGGGTGGGGGGGAGGGGTGCTGTAGGTTGTATTAGGCAGTAGGGGTGGAGGGAGGGGGGCTTGTCCGTAAGTACTTACATTTAGCGGAGGGTTGATACTAACATTTTATTTTAGGCAACTAGGGTGGGGAGGTGCTGTAAGGTGTTACTTAGGCAATGGTGGGGGAGGTGCGATTGAATAAAGGAGTTTTTCTTAGGCAAATGGGGGTAGATGGGAAGGATGGGGGGCCTTAGGCAGTGGGGGTGGGGGAGGGGCTGTTAAGGTGTACTTAGGCAGTGGGGGGTGGGGGAGGGGGGTGGTGTTAGCGTGGGTGGGGGAGGGGTGCTGTAGGTTGTACTTAGGCAGGGGTGGGGGGGGGTGCTAAGGTGTTTGGCAGGGGGGGGGGGAGGGGGCTGTAAGGTGTACTTAGGCAGTGGGAGGTGGGGGGAGGGGGCTTGTAAGGTGTACTTAGGCAGTAGGGCGGGGGAGGGGAGCTGTAAGGTGTACTTAGGCAGTAGGGGGGGGGGGAGGGGGCTGTAAGGTGTACTTAGGCAGTGGGGGTGGGGGAGGGGGGCTGTAAGGTGTACTTAAGCAGTAGGGGAGGGGGAGGGGGGCTGTAAGGTGTATTTATGCAGTGGGGGTGGGGGAGGGGGCTGTAAGGTGTACTTAGGCAGTGGGGGTGGGGGAGGGGGGCTGTAAGGTGTACTTAGGCAGTGGGGGGGGGGGGGGGGGGTGCTGTAAGGTGTACTTAGGCAGTGGGGGTGGGGGAGGGGAGCTGTAAGGTGTACTTAGGCAGTGGGGGAGGGGGGCTGTAAGGTGTACTTAGGCAGTGGGGGTGGGGGAGGGGTGCTGTAAGGTGTACTTAGGCAGTAGGGGTGGGGGAGGGGGGCTGTAAGGTGTACTTAGGCAGTAGGGCGGGGGAGGGGTGCTGTAAGGTGTACTTAGGCAGTAGGGTGGGGGAGGGGTGCTGTAAGGTGTACTTAGGCAGTGGGGGTGGGGGAGGGGTGCTGTAAGGTGTACTTAGGCAGTGGGGGTGGGGGAGGGGGGCTGTAAGGTGTACTTAGGCAGTGGGGGTGGGGGAGGGGTGCTGTAAGGTGTACTTAGGCAGTGGGGGTGGGGGAGGGGGGCTGTAAGGTGTACTTAGGCAGTAGGGGAGGGGGAGGGGGCTGTAAGGTGTATTTAGGCAGTGGGGGTGGGGGAGGGGGCTGTAAGGTGTACTTAGGCAGTGGGGGTGGGGGAGGGGGGCTGTAAGGTGTACTTAGGCAGTAGGGGAGGGGGAGGGGTACTGTAAGGTGTACTTAGGCAGTGGGGGTGGGGGAGGGGTGCTGTAAGGTGTACTTAGGCAGTGGGGGTGGGGGAGGGGGGCTGTAAGGTGTACTTAGGCAGTGGGGGGGGGGGGAGGGGTGCTGTAAGGTGTATTTAGGCAGTGGGGGTGGGGAAGGGGAGCTGTAAGGTGTTCTTAGGCAGTAGGGGTGGGGGAGGGGGGCTGTAAGGTGTACTTAGGCAGTGGGGGTGGGGAAGGGGAGCTGTAAGGTGTACTTAGGCAGTAGGGGTGGGGGAGGGGGGCTGTAAGGTGTACTTAGGCAGTGGGGGGGGGGGGGGGGGTTACACTGTGTTCCTCACTGATTATCCATGTCTTATACACATTGATTAGTATTCTATTTACCAATGTAAGATTTGTGTCTTAGGAGGCAGTTGACAGATTAATAGATTGTTCACCAGACACAAGGTATGGATAACTCTTCTTATGGCCAAGCAGCAGCTGGTCAGATAAACAAAATGTGACAAGAGCAGTTGATTTTTATGCTGTCCAGTAGGCACTTGGTCATTGGCCTGAGGGGATGTGTTAATGAGAGCTGGTCAGTCCTAATGATCAGCACTAGGTAAATGAGACTTTGGGCCACCTCTGTCAGCCGGGGATCATGAGCAGCACAAATAAACATTTATTTAGTGGACATGGTGATGAGCTACATAGATAAATAATTATAAAACTGACACAGGACCACACTAGTCAGGGCAGCTGTGAGGTGGTCACTCTATTATAAATCACTGACCACTCCACATACCACATTCACGCTGACCTCTGTCCTTAGTTTAATGTACCTTATCAAGTGGTGGAAAGAGAATTTCTTTGAAATGAAATGATCAAATTAAAATTAAGACTGGAGCACTGCAGGTCACCCAGTGGTAACAAAAAGTTCTAATCTATTTATAAAATATGTAATGGCATATATGTTTCTCTCCATGTACAGGTGTTAATTGAAGAAAAAAAAGAAAAAAAAAGAGAAAAGTTATTTTGTTGCAATTAAATTGAAACTATAAAATTTGATTTATTTTACAATATTTCTAACGAAAGTTATATCAAATTATATGAATCAATCTTGTTGGAAGCATACTATGGGGGAAACCCAAGTACCCAGAGAGCCAATACCTTTTTAGGTGTGATCAGGGAGTCAAACCCTTGCTGCAATTTCATCCAGTCTCCTGCCCAATCAAATTACAGAACATTTTAACACAGTGTCATTCTATATATAGGTACAGATATGATTACATGGAAAATGAGACCACATTTCATGTATAGGAATATATAAACTTTTTTTTATATTTACTTAACAAACATATGCTTCAGGAAATATACCCAAGATAAATGAGGAGTTTGATCAGCAGATCAAATGTAGGACTCGTAGGAGTACAATGTTTATGCTGATGTGTTCCACAACAAACACTGATACTGTCTGTATATAACCAGGGTATAAATAGCTTGTTTACTGAGGTATCATCACAAGAGTCTTGATAATCTCATTAGTTAAGCCATCAAGTATCTCTGGTGATGTAACAGTGTAAGTGTTAGGATGTCATATGTATCTAAGTCTGCTTCTATATACATATCTTACATATTACCTATATACTCTCAGTATTTCTCAGTTATATAATAAATAGAATATTTCAAGTTTGTCTCTAGATGATACTGGACTAGTCTCTAGATGATGCTGGACTTGTTTCTGGATGATACTGGACTTGTCTCTAGATGATACTGGACTTTTCTCTAGATGATACTCGACTTGTCTCTAGATGATGCTGGACTTGTCTAGAAGATATTCGACTTGTCTATAGATGATACTCGACTTGTCTATAGATGATACTCGACTTGTCTATAGATGATGCTGGACATGTCTCTTATTGATACTCGACTTGTCTCTAGATGATACTGGACTTGTCTCTAGATGATACTCGACTTGTCTCTAGATGATGCTGGACTTGTCTAGAAGATACTCGACTTGTCTATAGATGATACTCGACTTGTCTATAGATGATACTCGACTTGTCTATAGATGATGCTGGACATGTCTCTTATTGATACTCGACTTGTCTCTAGATGATACTCAACTTGTCTAGAAGATACTCGACTTGTCTATAGATCATACTGTACTTGTCTCTAGATGATACTGGACTTGTCTCTAGATGATACTCAACTTGTCTAGAAGATACTCGACTTGTCTATAGATCATACTGGACTTGTCTCTAGATGATACTGGACTTGTCTATATATGATGCTTGACTTGTCTCTAGATGATGCTGGACTTGTCTCTAGATGATACTGGACTTGTCTCTAGATGATGCTGGACTTTTCTCTAGATATAATGCTGGACTTGTCTCTAGATGATACTGTACTTGTCTCTAGATGATGCGGGACTTGTCTCTAGATGATACTTGACTTGTCTCTAGATGATACTGGACTTGTCTCTAGATGATACTGGACTTGTCTCTAGATGATACTGGACTTGTCTCTAAATGATACTGGACCTGTCTCTAAATGATACTGGGTCTCTAGATATAATGCTGGACTTGTCTCTAGATGATACTGGACCTGTCTCTAAATGATACTGGGTCTCTAGATATAATGCTGGACTTGTCTTTAGTTGATACTGGACCTGTCTCTTATTGATACTGGACTTGTCTCTAGATGATATTGGACTTGTCTCTAGATATAATGCTGGACTTGTCTTTAGTTGATACTGGACCTGTCTCTTATTGATACTGGACTTGTCTCTAGATGATATTGGACTTGTCTCTAGATATAATGCTAGACTTGTCTTTAGATGATGCTGGACCTGTCTCTAAATGATACTGGACTTGTCTCTATCTAGATGACCTAGGTCTCGCCTGCTTTTAAAACTTGTGCTCATTATCACTATCCCAGTCTAAAAGTAGTGGTTAGGACAAGGGTTGATGCATTAAATAAATGTATTTATATCATGTTATTATGGTAGCTGACATTCTGACCTAATTTCATGCCAGTAAATGTAAACAGAGGAGTTGTTACCAACACATAATAATCAAATTTCTGTAGCAGACTGTTAAATCACTAATATTCAGCAGTTTTGATGCACTTATTGACAGACACAGAACATTGATTTCAATAAGAAAAAAAGAAATAGGTTTGATGTGTGATGTTTTGGCTGGAAGTTGTGTTTGGTGACCCTGTAAAGTTGTGTTTATTGACGAGTATCTGTGTCTATTATAAGCACATTTTAAGTGTTTACTTTGAAGTACACAAGATATTGTAAATCTCGGTTATCACTTCATTGAGTTTTAATTGAGGAATCCTTTTACGGTAATGTGCCTTTATATGGTTGTATTGTCAATTGATTTGAGGCAGTCGTATATCTGACAGTAGAATATCTTGCTTGTAAATTTGTTTTATTGATTTGAAGTAACAACACCTGTTTGGTATCAGGATTTTTAGTACACCATCATCAGATCTGGGTGCCTTCCATCAATATATTGATTAAACAATACTTATTGTCCCCTTGTTGTGCCCATTCAATTTTAAGTTTGATCTGGAATATAAAAATATCAAGAGGTGGTCACCTTGGTTTTAGACAGTTGAAATTTATTATCATTATTTCTTTCATAGACTATACATATGTAGGTTCTTCTTGTTACCATAGACTGCATATGTAGGTTCTTCTTGTTACCATATAGACTACATATGTAGGTTCTTCTTGTTACCATAGACTATACATATGTAGGTTCTTCTTGTTACCATAGACTACATATGTAGGTTCTTGTTACCATAGACTGCATATGTAGGTTCTTCTTGTTACCATATAGACTACATATGTAGGTTCTTCTTGTTACCATAGACTATACATATGTAGGTTCTTGTTACCATAGACTACATATGTAGGTTCTTCTTGTTACCATAGACTATACATATGTAGGTTCTTGTTACCATAGACTACATATGTAGGTTCTTCTTGTTACCATAGACTACATATGTAGGTTCTCCTTGTTACCATAGACTATACATATGTAGGTTCTTCTTGTTACCATAGACTACATATGTAGGTTCTTCTTGTTACCATAGACTATACATATGTAGGTTCTTCTTGTTACCATAGACTACATATGTAGTTCTTCTTGTTACCATAGACTACATATGTAGGTTCTTCTTGTTACCATAGACTATACATATGTAGGTTCTTCTTGTTACCATAGACTACATATGTAGTTCTTCTTGTTACCATATAGACTACATATGTAGGTTCTTCTTGTTACCATAGACTACATATGTAGGTTCTTTTTCTTATCATAGACTACATATGTAGGTTCTTCTTATTACCATAGACTACATATGTAGGTTCTTGTTACCATAGACTACATATGTAGGTTCTTCTTGTTACCATAGACTATACATATGTAGGTTTTTAGCCCACCATCATCAGATGGTGGGCTATTCAAATCGCCCTGCGTCCGTGGTCCGTCGTCCGTCCGTCCGTCCGTCCGTCCGTCCCTCCCTCCGTCCGTCCGTCCGTCCGTCCGTCCGTCCGTAAACAATTCTTGTTATCGCTAATCCTCAGAAAGTACTGAAGGGATCTTTCTCAAATTTCATATGTAGGTTCCCCTTGGTGCCTAGTTATGCATATTGTATTTTGGGACCGATCGGAAAACAACATGGCCGACAGGCAGCCATCTTGGATTTTGACAATTGAAGTTTGTTATCGCTATTTCTGAGAAAGAGCTGAAGGGATCTTTCTCAGATTTCATTTGTTGGTTTCCCTTGGTGCCTAGTTATGCATATTGCATTTTGGGACCGATCGGAAAACAACATGGCCGACAGGCAGCCATCTTTGATTTTGACAATTGAAGTTTGTTATCGCTATTTCTAAGAAAGTACTGAAGGGATCTTTCTCAAATTTGATATGTGGGTTTCCCTTGGTGCCTTGTTATTCATATTGCATTTTGGGACCGATCGGAAAGCAACATGGCCGACGGGCAGCCATCTTGGATTTTGACCATTGAAGTTTGTTATCGCTATTTCTGAGAAAGTACTGAAGGGATCTTTCTCAAATTTTATATGTCGGTTTCCCTTGGTGCCTAGTTATGCATATTGCATTTTGGGACCGATCGGAAAACAACATGGCTGACGGGCAGCCATCTTGGATTTTGACCATTGAAGTTTGTTATCGCTATTTCTAAGAAAGTACTGAAGGGATCTTTCTCAAATTTCATATGTAGGTTCCCCTTGGTGCCTAGTTATGCATATTGCATTTTGAGACCAATCGGAAAACAACATGGCCGACAGGCAGCCATCTTGGATTTTGACAATTGAAGATTGTTATCGCTATTTCTCAAAAAGCACAGAAGGGATCTTTCTCAAATTTCATATGTAGGTTTCCCGTTAGTGCATAGTTATGCATATTGCATTTTGAGACCGATCTGAAAACAACATGGCCGACAGGCAGCCATCTTGGATTTTGACAATTGAAGTTTGTTATCGCTATTTCTGTGAAAGTACTAATGGGATCTTTTTCATATTTGTTATGTAGGTTCCCCTTGGTGCTTAGTTATGCATATAGCATTTTGAGACCAATCGGAAAACAACATGGCCGACAGGCAGCCATCTTGGATTTTGACCATTAAAGTTTGTTATTGCCATTTCTGAGAAAGTACTGAAGGGATCTTTCTCAAATTCCATATGTAGGTTCCCCTTGGTGCCTAGTAATGCATATCGCATTTTGGGACTGATCGGAAAACAACATGGCCGACAGGCAGCCATCTTGGATTTTGACAATTGAAGATTGTTATCGCTATTTCTCAAAAAGCACAGAAGGGATCTTTCTCAAATTTCATATGTAGGTTTCCCGTTAGTGCATAGTTATGCATATTGCATTTTGAGACCGATCTGAAAACAACATGGCCGACAGGCAGCCATCTTGGATTTTGACAATTGAAGTTTGTTATCGCTATTTCTGTGAAAGTACTAATGGGATCTTTTTCATATTTGTTATGTAGGTTCCCCTTGGTGCTTAGTTATGCATATAGCATTTTGAGACCAATCGGAAAACAACATGGCCGACAGGCAGCCATCTTGGATTTTGACCATTAAAGTTTGTTATTGCCATTTCTGAGAAAGTACTGAAGGGATCTTTCTCAAATTCCATATGTAGGTTCCCCTTGGTGCCTAGTAATGCATATCGCATTTTGGGACTGATCGGAAAACAACATGGCCGACAGGCAGCCATCTTGGATTTTGACCATAGAAATTTGTTATCGCTATTTCTGAGAAAGTTTTGATTGGATCTTTCTCCAATTTCATATGTAGGTTCCCCTTGGTGCCTAGTTATGCATATTGGATTTTGAGACCAATCAGAAAACAACATGGCCGACAGGCAGCCATCTTGGATTTCGAAAATTGAAGTTTGTTATCACTATTTCTCAGAAAGCACTGAAGGAATCTTTCTCAAATTCCATATATATAGGTTCCCCTTGGTGCCTAAATCTTAAATTTTATATATAGGTTTCCCTTGTTTGAAAAGTACTAGAGGTTTCTTCTGAGTTTACACAGATTAGTAAGACTTAGAAGAAGAGAAAAGTAGAGAAAAGATCAATCTGACATGGAACCTATGAAGAACATTCAATGGTGGGCGCCAAGATCCCTCTGGGATCTCTTGTTCTTATTACCATAGACTACATATGTAGGTTCTTCTTATTACCATAGACTACATATGTAGGTTCTTCTTATTACCATAGACTACATATGTAGGTTCTTCTTGTTACCATAGACTACATATGTAGGTTCTTCTTGTTACCATAGACTATACATATGTAGGTTCTTCTTGTTACCATAGACTATACATATGTAGGTTCTTCTTGTTACCATAGACTATACATATGTAGGTTCTTCTTGTTACCATAGACTACATATGTAGGTTCTTCTTATTACCATAGACTACATATGTAGGTTCTTCTTGTTACCATAGACTACATATGTAGGTTCTTCTTGTTATCATAGACTACATATGTAGGTTCTTCTTGTTATCATAGACTACATATGTAGATTCTTGTTACCATAGACTACATATGTAGGTTCTTTTTCTTATCATAGACTACATATGTAGGTTCTTCTTGTTATCACAGACTACATATGTAGGTTCTTCTTGTTATCACAGACTACATATGTAGGTTCTTCTTGTTATCACAGACTACATATGTAGGTTCTTCTTGTTACCATAGACTATACATATGTAGGTTCTTCTTTTACCATAGACTACATATGTAGGTTCTTCTTGTTATCATAGACTACATATGTAGGTTCTTCTTGTTATCACAGACTACATATGTAGGTTCTTCTTGTTATCACAGACTACATGATTAAGGGAAAAGAAGGGAAACGTAGGGAAATGATCAGTCTTTCATAGAACCAGAAAAGATCCTTCAATGGTGGATACCAAGATCCCTGTGGTATTTCTTGTTAGATAATAGTCTACCTAAAGTTGTGTATTCTGTTTAATACAGTAACAATACTGTAAGCCGTGTATAATCAATGTACAATACAAACTTATTCAGTAACCTGCTTTCTTGTTAAAGTGTTGGGCTTTTGTCAGAAATATACTGAAAATATGGTAACCCTTCAGTCATTTTGATAAAAACTAAATATTGTCGAAACTTTTTTGATTGGTAAAAAAATTATGGTGAAAAAGTAAATAAGTTTGAACCATCGAACATGTTAATCTACTATTAACTCTACGTTCTTTAAAATTGACTTGAAATATTACATTTCAGTGACAGTTACATTACTACAGGTATGTTAGCTTGTCAAAATTACCAATGGTATGTAAACTTGTTGAAATTACCAAGTACAACCCAAATATCTCCTTTTACACAGGTCTATACTGCACGCCTTCCACATTAAATCCTAAATAGTTACTGTAGAAGGTGTACTCAGCTGATATTGTTATGATATCCTGCCGTGCTTTAGTCTGTACTTGAATCAGCTTGTTCCTATAAACTCAAGTAATAGTGTTGATATGTAAATGTGCATGAGCAGGTTACTGGCCACCCAGGCTCTCACTGAAAACACAGGTTCAGCTGAGGATGTGCCAGTTCTGACACTGAAATAATAGGCTAAACATTGAGTAGAAAACTGGAAACATTTAATGCATCAAACTGCTTTTATTTGGCATCTAGTCGGTATAAATATTGACTTGATGTACCGAAGCTAGGATGTGAACATACCCTTTTACTGAATGGTGCTGACTGACCATTTCCAAATAAGGTCATTACTCCGTTAGGTGACCGATGTAAGATCCACATTAACTGTGACAAACTTGTATTAGTCTGTAATTGATTTTAGGTGTTTCTCACCACACTCACTGTAAATTCTGTGTCCCCTCTCTATCTTATCTATCCCTTTCTCATTCAATCCTTCCATCCCCGAACTCCCTACCCCAAGTTTCGCCAGGTAAGCTGACATTCTCGTGGGTTCATTGCAGACAGATTTTGCAGTAAGAGACAGAACTATAGTCCACATGGACTACAATACACCATCTATATGGTATGCCATGGTGTTTATGTGTTCCAAGGTCGTGTTGAATATTAATGTGTAAATTATGTAAATTCTACACCCTGTCTGATTCAATAATCCTACTCGAAAATGACACAAAAAATACCTCAAGCTGTTGTATGAAAAATGGGTCTTTAATACAAAGTGGTTTTCATTGATACAAATTATAAAGATACCTGTAGCCTTGAGGTGTGATGGTATGATACCTTCTGACCCCCCAGCAATGGTAGCCCTCACCCCCAGGGGATTTACATACATACCGAGTCACCCCAATCCTCAGAACCACTGGCCTTACACTGTGTCATTGATTAGTTGTCACTGAGCCACACCACGTTTGGACTGGATGCTCCTCGAATTAATCTCTAGCCTGTTTGTAGGGTTTTACACCTACATCTGTGACTGATCAAGTACATGACTTGGTTTGGTTTAGTATTGTTTTGTAACGTCCTATCAACAAGGTCA
Source organism: Pecten maximus (assembly GCF_902652985.1). Lineage (NCBI taxonomy): Eukaryota > Metazoa > Mollusca > Bivalvia > Pectinida > Pectinidae > Pecten > Pecten maximus. Next base: position 16,196,251 of record NC_047018.1, on the reverse strand, counting down.
TCAAGTACATGACATAGCTATATTGTCCATGCAGGCCCATTGTACCTCTTCCACATTTAGCTCTTCAAGCCATTGATTGAAATAAGATTTTGAATCATGCCTCTGGTGTCTCTTTCCAATATACTGGTGATCAACAATTCGTCCCAATTTTATTCTTTGCAAATATATCACTTACAGGCCCTTAACGCCTCTTGTCTATGTTAAGACAAGACTAGCTTGTTATACAGGATAGTATTTTGTTCAGTAACAGTCAGAGGACTGAGTTGTTCAGTAACAGGTGATCAAGTTGGTTCAGTAACAGTCAGAAGACAGAGTTGTTCAGTAACAGGGACCAAGTTTGTTCAGTAACAGTCAGGGGACTGGGTTGTTTAGTAACAGGGACCAAGTTTGTTCAGTAACAGTCAGAGGACAGAGTTGTTCAGTAACAGGGACCAAGTTTGTTCAGTAACAGTCAGGGGACTGGGTTGTTTAGTAACAGGGACCAAGTTTGTTCAGTAACAGTCAGAAGACAGAGTTGTTCAGTAACAGGGACCAAGTTTGTTCAGTAACAGTCAGGGGACTGGGTTGTTTAGTAACAGGGACCAAGTTTGTTCAGTAACAGTCAGGGGACTGGGTTGTTTAGTAACAGGGACCAAGTTTGTTCAGTAACAGTCAGGGGACTGGGTTGTTTAGTAACAGGGACCAAGTTTGTTCAGTAACAGTCAGGGGACTGGGTTGTTTAGTAACAGGGACCAAGTTTGTTCAGTAACAGTCAGGGGACTGGGTTGTTTAGTAACAGGGACCAAGTTTGTTCAGTAACAGTCAGAAGACAGAGTTGTTCAGTAACAGGGACCAAGTTTGTTCAGTAACAGTCAGGGGACTGGGTTGTTTAGTAACAGGGACCAAGTTTGTTCAGTAACAGTCAGGGGACTGGGTTGTTTAGTAACAGGGACCAAGTTTGTTCAGTAACAGTCAGAAGACAGAGTTGTTTAGTAACAGGGACCAAGTTTGTTCAGTAACAGTCAGGGGACTGGGTTGTTTAGTAACAGGGACCAAGTTTGTTCAGTAACAGTCAGAGGACAGAGTTGTTCAGTAACAGGGACCAAGTTTGTTCAGTAACAGTCAGGGGACTGGGTTGTTTAGTAACAGGGACCAAGTTTGTTCAGTAACAGTCAGAAGACAGAGTTGTTTAGGGAAAGGGGTCAAGTTGGTTCAGTAACAGTCAGAAGACAGAGTTGTTTAGTAACAGGGACCAAGTTTGTTCAGTAACAGTCAGGGGACTGGGTTGTTTAGTAACAGGGACCAAGTTTGTTCAGTAACAGTCAGGGGACTGGGTTGTTTAGTAACAGGGACCAAGTTTGTTCAGTAACAGTCAGGGGACTGGGTTGTTTAGTAACAGGGACCAAGTTTGTTCAGTAACAGTCAGGGGACTGGGTTGTTTAGTAACAGGGACCAAGTTTGTTCAGTAACAGTCAGAGGACAGAGTTGTTCATTAAAAGGGACCAAGTTGGTTCAGTAACAGCCAGGTGATCACATTTTCAGCTACAGGGGATAAAGTTCATTCATGAATGAAGGAATGAGTTCACTCCTTTACTGAGGGGAATGCTCTTTAATTAGTATTTATATGTTTATCTGTGTATTTCCACACAAACAGAGGAATTAACCTTGTACTACAAACAATAGTTACACCAGGACAAGTTGTTGACTGTCCAATTAAGGTGATCTACAGTCAGATATACAGTACCTGTGTACTAGACCTATATTGTCACATGTTTTTGTGGACTATAATCTTCTATATATCTCCTTTCTGGTTTTCCAAGTCTGACTCTTTGACCTTATCTATCAAAGGGATATTTTGGGAAGTGTTGATGTTTTTTACTGTGGTGTACTTCATGACACAGATATGTATATGTACACAGGGAAGGGACCTGTTTTGTTATGGTAGGTGTGAAAGGTGACACAACCTCTGTAAGATGGGGTATGACCCTACCTAATTGATAGCGTGGTATGATGGGGGTATAACCTACCTAATTGATAGCGTGGTATGATGGGGGTATAACCTACCTAATTGATAGCGTGGTATGATGGGGGTATAACCTACCTAATTGATAGCGTGGTATGATGGGGGTATAACCTACCTAATTGATAGCGTGGTATGATGGGGTATGACCCTACCCATTTGATAGCCTGGTCTCTGAACCCCCTCCCACTCACCCAAGTCTTGGTCACCAAAGCCAACGATTTCCGTTTTAAGATTTTCTATCTCTGGAGATCAGCACTGTCTGTTCTCTTTGACTTCCCTCTGGGAGAGCAGAAAGTACACCAACCAAATGCACAATACATGTAAACATCATCATCTCAGGGACTTTAATCCAGAGATTTCACATGAAATCATTCATGTGAAATGGCTGCTTTTTGATGTGAAATTGTAGTGCAGAGTTAATAGAAATATGTCTGCACCGAATTACAGTCGATTATTCCTCCATACTAAAATGGACTTTGTCAATAAAAAAAGATTCATTTGTCTGTTCCAAGCTGTTTTAATGGTGTATGGAAGGAATTACATGTGATGTTATATTGTGTTATTTCATGAAGGAGTCCGGGCTGCAGAGTACATTATCTTATTGTTGCAGCCGTATTTATATACTCGCTAATCAATGAAGAATGAATATACTGCTGTTGGCGGTTCATTAGATACCGAGAACAATAAAGGAAGGGGGTAATGTTACAGGGAGATAACTCTGGCAGGGTAGTAGTGCCAACATACCTCTCCTCTTGTACTTTGTGATCTTTACTGCTGTGATTGCCATCAGGTGCATTCATCATGTAGGTTTTAAAAACAAAACATTCTTTTGGTTTTTCTTATGGGCTCAATATCAATTATATTCTTAATTATAGTAAAACAAAATCTGTGTTTTGTTCAGATTTATATTTCTTTTTTAATTTTCCAAACCATCTGGTTGTTCAGGGAAAAAATCCCATTAAATTTCTATATTTTGCCCAAAAAGTATTTTTATAGTGCAAGTTCTTAAAATAACATATGCTCAATTTCATCCTCTGATAATTAATTCTCGACCAGTTTATACTGTCGAGATCAAAGATCTGGGGTTTTAATTTTCCTTGTAAATAAATAACAAGATTGCTTGATTATCTCCATTCAAACACTATAAGGTCATGTTGCAGATTTATTACTCAAAAGATAATTTGTAATTATTAAAAAAAAAAGAAAGATTTTCCTTCTTGTTCAAATGTGAATAAAAACAGCTCATATGAGGATCTTCATGATGGTATTATTACCAAGAAGTTCGAAATCAAAACTATTGATCCAGTAATGAGTGATAGCAACCGGGCTGGACGGTCCTGTGAGGTTGTAGGTTACTAGGTATAGGGACCAGTGTTTTATGGTCCAGTGATTAGGTGGTAGGTATAGGGACCAGTGTTTTATGGTCCAGTGATTAGGTGGTAGGTATAGGGACCAGTGTTTTATGGTCCAGTGATTAGGTGGTAGGTATAGGGACCAGTGTTTTATGGTCCAGTGATTAGGTGGTAGGTATAGGAACCAGTGTTTTATGGTCCAGTGATTAGGTGGTAGGTATAGGGACCAGTGTTTTATGGTCCAGTGATTAGGTGGTAGGTATAGGGACCAGTGTTTTATGGTCCAGTGATTAGGTGGTAGGTATAGGTACCAGTGTTTTATAATCCAGTGATTAGGTGGTAGGTATAGGGACCAGTGTTTCATGGTCCAGTGATTAGGTGGTAGGTATAGGTACCAGTGTTTTATAGTCTAGTGATTAGGTGGTAGGTATAGGTACCAATGTTTTATGGTCCAGTGATTAGGTGGTAGGTATAGGGACCAGTGTTTTATGGTCTAGTGATTAGGTGGTAGGTATAGGGACCAGTGTTTTATGGTCCAGTGATTAGGTGGTAGGTATAGGGACCAGTGTTTTATATGATCAGAAGTCGGATGACTGAGGAATGTCACCTATTGACAAGGCAGTGATTTTGGTATTACATGAACATGGTCTATAGACAGGCTTTATATCTACAATTGATAGTCTGCTATAATGTGTTATTAGCCAGACCAACATGTGCCCCCAGGATGTCGGGAAGTAAATAAGTCTGAGGGTGTGATTTATATAGAACAGGAAGAAATAGACCACTCCAATAAACTAGGGCGATATATGGTATAGGTCGGGCTACCAAAAGGTGTTTATCAGCTGATTGATACCTTGTATAAGAGACAGGCTGGTTTTCTAGACCCTAGTCTTTACACAAAAAATCGTGATTTATCTGTAATAGAAAAGTTGATAACTTGAAGGACGAGCCATTGGGTGTAAACAGTAAGATGACTACAGTGCTGGTGTAACAATGACCTAACAGTTTCTCAGTAACAATTTATAGTAAAGGTCATTAGCTAGTACAACTAACTTGGATGCATACATGACTGTTGATTATGCTGGCTGCACACGTCATTCACCTCACCCATTCACCTCACCGTGGGATATAATTACGGCCATTATGTTATTGTTACCGCTGATGATTAATGACAGAAAGTAGGTCATCAATTAGACTAGGAGCAGTAATTGGTCTATATCAGTAAACAGGAAATTGTCACCACTGTCTGGCTAATTGTCAAGGTCAGTTTTCTCTCAGAGATATCGCAGAATGGCAAAAGGTAAATGCTGATCATGAATGGATAATTACCTGAATGGCAAAGGTAAATACCTACTCAGAGTGTGGAGGAGGTGAATATTCTAAAAAACAAAATCCTAACACAAACAACTCGTGGAGGGTAGATATATTGACCAAAATTGAAAACATTGATCCTTACTCAGACAGATTGTGGAGGGGTTAGATATAAATATATAACATTGACCCAGACACCAGAGTGCATCGAAGTTAAGCTTGGTTTGAAGTGAAACACAAGATTTCAAAGATGTTCACAGCACGGCCTAATTTAGCCGACATTTATAGCTTGAATCATATTGTCTTACATGCTCTGCAATAGTTAAAGTTAATGACCGAATCCCTGTACATCATGCCTGGCCATTAATTGTGTAGATTCCCAGGAATGGTGACTGGCACTGTCAGCTATAGTGTACCTACATACCCGACTGTCCGTCTGTGTTGTACCTATATAGGTGTGGTGTACACGAGATTGTCATTACGTAGACAATAATGTAGACAATAATGTTAGGGGTAGATCATTGCTGATAATACAGTCAATCAACCGCGATACAAAAACAACTCATTTCTGCCTGGCTTACTTTATGACGTTGTCCCAGTACAGTCTGAGTGCATGCTTCTCCTGCAAACTAATACTGAAGATGTAGTGAATTAATGTGTGTAACACACAAACTCAATAATAATACATCGATACGCCAGGCAGTGAGAAGGCTGTGCCTGTTACAGGGGCGCTGAGTTCATTTATAAGGATGCGTATAGGATCTTTGGGAGAATTAGGTTAAGAATTATGTATAAGATGTAAGGTATATATTAGACATACACAGGTAATAATGAGAATATAGCCTTTCTTTTTTCTGTAGGTGTAGATGTTGACATGTACACATCCTGACATGTTTGGATTGGCCTGTTGTGTATTGGTAGAATTGGAAGTTACGTATAACGGGAGTGTCATAATGAGATAACTGGCCGATAAGGAGAGAGTAATTAATTACTACAGCAACAGGTAGCTGTGTGGAGCCTGTGTTTATCATTGATTCTAGGTCAGGTGCTATCTCTCAACCACACAATCAGGAAATATATATCTACAAACTCCTCAATGTAAACCTATTTACTTACTTTCTCACCTCAAAACAAATCTTCTTTTCTCTTTACAAAGTCTCTTGATACCAGCCGGCTACACAAATATTTTGATTTACCTGGTGTCCTGTTGACCTTGTGACCTGCACCCCCTCCCCTTCCTTCTGTGCACTACATGTCAACACAACCTGTTCCCAGCATTTCACTTCACTTCTATAACATCCGGATACGCTTTCTTGGAAGAGTTTTAAATAATCAGGCTTCTACATTGTAAAAATATGTGAGTACTTTTTAAGGTAAAGGTCAAGCTATTAGTACATTTTGTGTCAAAGTTCAAGGTCATTTTTACATAATTTTTAGGTGCTGTTATTTGCAAAGCCACCTCTACCTGTCCTCGCTGAGATTGTGGACCAAATCATTGAGAACTCGCGGACCAAATCATTCAGAACTCGCGGACCAAATCATTCAGAACTCGCGGACCAAATCATTCAGAACTCGCGGACCAAATCATTCAGAACTCGCGGACCAAATCATTCAGAACTCCCGGACCAAATCATTCAGAACTCCCGGACCAAATCATTCAGAACTCCCGGACCAAATCATTCAGAACTCGCGGACCAAATCATTCAGAACTTGCTGACCAAATCATTCAGAACTCGCGGACCAAATCATTCAGAACTCGTGGGGGAATCAACTATTGCTTATTTCTATGACATATCCTGAGGAGTTCAAGACGGGACGGAATAATCTCTTCACAAAAAACAACACACTATCTCCTTAAACCACGTATTTGTTTGTTATTTTCTAATATGATTTATTCGTACTTTCAGATGGTAGAAAACACTTGTAATAGGTAAATAGATTATACAAAATAAAAACCCATTAAAATCACAGACAACTGCCTGCTTTATCACGGAGTGCTCCAAACTATTTTCTGCATTTAATATGCTTGTTTCCTGGTTTGTGTGAGAGAAGATAACTCATAAATACTCTCATCGAATAGTTTATTGGGACAGTGGAAAGTCACCTCATGGGTTAATAATAATGACACTCTTGTAAGTTGAATGAACGACTTTGAAAATGTAGGAAAAATTCTGAGGGACTGGTTTACAGGAATTTTTCAGAGAATTGTGATGTGGTTCATCAGGAAATTTGACATTTTAAACCCCAAGATCCACTGATTTAAAAATTCATTCTGCATCCTTCAGCAGAGCATTAATTCAACAACAGCCTTTTCAAAGTCAATCAGTTCCTGAAAATGACTATATTGATCATCAGTAAGATATCCAGGAATGTCCATAAAATAATAATAAAAAATGAAAACAAAAAGAAAACACCTTTGGCCTTGGCACTCTGATTATTGTAAATATTACAGGCCCGCATTTAAAAACTTTTTTTCTATTGTTCTTTTTTTTTCTTCTTTTTTTTTCCATTTAATATTTCTCCTTGAAATATAATTTCTGTTTTACTCAGGAGACCAAAGATGTTCAATATTTCCTTGTTATCCTGGAGACACTGATTCTCCGTGGTTACCAAAGGGGTGTAACATTTCCCTGTTATCCTGGAGACACTAATTCTCCGTGGTTACCAAAGGGTGTAACATTTCCCTGTTATCCTGGAGACACTAATTCTCCGTGGTTACCAAAGGGGTGTAACATTTCCCTGTAATCCTGGAGACACTAATTCTCCGTGGTTACCAAAGGGGTGTAACATTTCCCTGTTATCCTGGAGACACTAATTCTCCATGGTTACCAAAGGGGTGTAACATTTCCCTGTTATCCTGGAGACACTAATTCTCCGGGGTTACCAAAGGGGTGTAACATTTCCCTGTTATCCTGGAGACACTAATTCTCCGTGGTTACCAAAGAGGTGTAACATTTCCCTGTTATCCTGGAGACACTAATTCTCCGTGGTTACCAAAGAGGTGTAACATTTCCCTGTTATCCTGGAGACACTACTTCTCCGAGGTTGCCAAAGAGGTGTAACATTTCCCTGTTATCCTGGAGACACCTACAGAAAAATGAAGCAACAGGCACATGCCAACCTGATTATAATTCTGGTGTTCCCCTTTGGTCAGCATTGTAACAAACATTAATAATTTAATGTGAATCAGAAAGAGTGTGACACTCTGTGAAGATCACAATAATGGTACCTGTCATGTCACTAGGTAAAATGCATTACCCCTCATGTGTGGTCCAATGTCTCTAGCCAAATGTACTGGCTCAAAATCTGAAAATCAATATAGGCTCAGACCTAATTTGTTCATGCAAAAAAAAAATGTTTTCAGGTCTGGTAAGTTGAGTAGAAGTTCACATCAGGCAGTTTATGTGCCCCTGAAGAGACATAAGTGTCACACTACTAGTCCATTGAGTCCTCACCTAACCTCTCTCATTTAGCTGAAACAGATACAGGTTAGACGTTCAAGCTGATTAGTTCCACAGCATTTATTGGTGAGAGAACCCAGTCACATGGGGTGGAAAGTTCCCCCTTCACTGCCACCTGGGGGATTGTTTGTCAACAGATTACACATGATCTGTATCCTGTGCATGTTTACATCAATATATACATCCGCCTCCTGTAGGTAACATATGCTATTTATTTTTGACAGCTGCTAAACAGGTAGTGGGTCAGTGTTGATACTGGCATGGTGTTTTAGGTGACAGATTTTGTCAGTGCTATATAAATAGATATCACCGTAACTAATTTTGGCTAAAACAAATCTCAAACCTTTACTATTTAGAATACTGGTCTATATGATGGGTCAAGTCGATCACCAATATCTGCAACCCAAGCTCCTTAATCAAGGATGAAGTCCAGGGTATTAACCGACACACCCTGCCTCTATATCAGGGATGAAGTTTACAACCTACACACCCCACCCCTATATCAAGGATGAAGTTTACAACCTACACACCCCGCCCCTATATCGAGGATGAAGTTTACAACCTACACACCCCGCCCCTATATCAGGGATGAAGTTTACAACCTACACACCCCGCCCCTATATCAGGGATGAAGTTTACAACCTACACACCCCACCCCTATATCAAGGATGAAGTTTACAACCTACACACCCCGCCCCTATATCGAGGATGAAGTTTACAACCTACACACCCCGCCCCTATATCAGGGATGAAGTTTACAACCTACACACCCCGCCCCTATATCAGGGATGAAGTTTACAACCTACACACCCCGCCCCTATATCAGGGATGAAGTTTACAACCTACACACCCCGCCCCTATATCAGGGATGAAGTTTACAACCTACACACCCCACCCCTATATCAGGGATGAAGTTTACAACCTACACACCCCGCCCCTATATCAGGGATGAAGTTCAGGGTGTCAACCTACACACCCCGCCCCTATATCGGGGATGAAGTTCAGGGTGTTGACCGGTAACATCTACCCATATATCAGGGATGAAGTTCCGGGTGTCGACCGGTAACATCTACCCATATAGTCAGAAACACTGGTGTGTTGTGTGACAGTCATTAACTCATTATGTACACCTAACTTCCCCTGTACAAGGGAGTGTTTTTGCCAATCCGGATACCTATAGTTGTGTACTGGCTATGAACTATCCGTGTAACTGACATGTGCCATACATTTGTTTTACCTGTCTCAATTTACACACTGAACCATATTTATCTGATTTTTCATTTTGATAATTACAGAATACTTAACCAGAAATGAAGATTTTTGACTTGTTGCGGCTGTGATTTTGATGGGTAGATAAGTCACTGACCTCTCTATAAATGGTTTTCAATTGACCTATAGACTTATTGTTTAACAATCAATGTGTCAGAACTTTGTTTACCTATTGACACCATTACAGATTACCTTGATCACACTTGTATTTCAGCACACGGAAATATTGACCACACAAACAAATATTATTTATGCTTCGTATTACAGTAACAGGGCAGTATTGTTTTGATAAGAAAGGATTAAATATCGGTAACAATTCTGTCTGTATCACAGGATGTATCAAGTTAACTAGGTAGGATTTAAATGTCTATTTTCTCTGAAATCCTATAGCTTATAATTTGTTTATAGAAATACTAACAAAACATTAATATATATGATAAGAATAAATTCAGTGGCCGTGAATCTCGGTACAAATGTCATGATGACTCTCCAACCTTATACCTAGGTTACTTTCCTCACTTGAACTCTGCACAACCGAGTTTATAGTATAATGTTGCCGTTGTTCTGTCACAATTTATTCCCACAGACTCCTGAGCTAATTATCTCAGTACTGTATACCCCTCCAAAACCTCCACAAGTGTTATATATATCCCATAGATGTATACCCTACCCCTCGAAAACCTCCACAAGTGTTATATATCCCATAGATGTATACCCTACCCCTCCAAAACCTCCACAAGTGTTATATATCCCATAGATGTATACCCTACCCCTCCAAAACCTCCACAAGTGTTATATATCCTATAGAGGTATACCCTACCCCTCCAAAACCTCCACAAGTGTTATATATCCCATAGATGTATACCCTACCCCTCCAAACCCTCCACAAGTGTTATATATCCTATAGATGTATACCCTACCCCCCAAACCCTCCACAAGTGTTATATATCCCATACATGTATACCTTACCCCTCCGAAACCTCCACAAGTGTTATATATCCCATAGATGTATATATCCTACCCCTCCAAACCCTCCACAAGTGTTATATATCCTATAGATGTATACCCTACCCCTCCAAAACCTCCACAAGTGTTATATATCCTATAGATGTATACCCTACCCCTCCAAACCCTCCACAAGTGTTATACAGTGGAACTTCGTTAACTCGAAGTCGACGGGACCACGAAAAAACTTCGAGTTATCCGAGTGTTCGAATTAAGCGAGTTATCGTTTTTGGTGAAAAGTTTGGTCAATATTTGTCAACATTATATAATCATAATAACTTCGCTCCGTCGCTCACCAGATCAGTGTAAAGACTGGTCAATACATGTAAATATATATGTAATGTTTCGTTATGTCACTTGTAATTTGGTGTAGTTTTGCCGATATACAGTCACGATAAAGTTTCTTTCACTTAGTCACTTCAATAACGATCTGATGTGCAAGTCATGTTTGCAAAAGGTAAACGATAAACGGAATTCGACAAAATAACAAGTTATTAATGTCAAAACAAATAACCGTTTAAGTTTAACACAGATTGCATACAAAACGTAACAGAACCATTACCTTTTATTGGACATATATAAAATACTGTTTGATCGGCCTACTTACTTTTTATTGATAACCACGCCATTTCCATGTGTATTAGCACCGGAAGTTGGGCTGCGCATGTGCGTATAAAATGTTACTGTAACTGAGTTGGCGTTTTATCCGATTTAATAGACAGCACTGACCGTTACAGTTGTACTCTGAACACCTCGGCAGTAATTACGCTATTATTTCAGCAGTTTAAAGATTTAATAGGCGCCGGTGACTGTGTCATTTCTACACCTGTAAAAACATCAGCCGGGTAGATCTACCGGTGTGTCAGAGATTAGTTCCGCTTGAGCGAACGGGTAGATGAGTTGTTGACTATCGTGTGTACTGATATCGGCGACCGTCTTGGAAAATTACCTGATGTAAGTAAAGCAGTACTTTTTATCACCAAGACTTGTTGTTATAAGATTCAACCGACAATTTCTTTTATGAATTTATGAAACACTTATAATAGCATGTAGGTTAGTAGTGCCGATATGTTCAGTATTACAAACGGAATTTAGCTCTTAAAAAATGTCGGCGTTTGCCACCGATCGACGAAAATTATACTTTGAGTTATTCGAACATTTCAAGCAGGATTTTTATTGTTGGGACCAAATTTTTTCTTCGTATTATCCGAGTTTTTCGAGTTATCCGAATTCGAATTATCCGAGTTTTTTTTACTAAGATAAAGAGAGAATTCGGCCGGGACCGGCGAGGTACTTCGAGTTAAGCGGGGTGTTCGAGTTATCCGAGTTCGAGTTAACGAAGTTCCACTGTATATCCTATAGATGTATACCCTACCCCTCCAAACCCTCCACAAGTGTTATATATCCCATACATGTATACCTTACCCCTCCAAAACCTCCACAAGTGTTATATATATCCCATAGATGTATACCCTACCCCTCCAAAACCTCCACAAGTGTTATATATCCTATAGATGTATACCCTACCCCTCCAAATCCTCCACAAGTGTTATATATCCCATAGATGTATACCCTACCCCTCCAAACCCTCCACAAGTGTTATATATCCCATACATGTATACCTTACCCCTCTAAAACCTCCACAAGTGTTATATATCCCATAGATGTATACCCTACCCCTCCAAACCCTCCACAAGTGTTATATATCCTATAGATGTATACCCTACCCCTCCAAACCCTCCACAAGTGTTATATATCCCATACATGTATACCTTACCCCTCCAAAACCTCCACAAGTGTTATATATATCCCATAGATGTATACCCTACCCCTCCAAAACCTCCACAAGTGTTATATATCCCATAGATGTATACCCTACCCCTCCAAATCCTCCACAAGTGTTATATATCCCATAGATGTATATCCTACCCCTCCAAACCCTCCACAAGTGTTATATATCCCATACATGTATACCTTACCCCTCTAAAACCTCCACAAGTGTTATATATCCCATAGATGTATACCCTACCCCTCCAAACCCTCCACAAGTGTTATATATCCTATAGATGTATACCCTACCCCTCCAAACCCTCCACAAGTGTTATATATCCCATAGATGTATACCTTACCCCTCCAAAACCTCCACAAGTGTTATATATATCCCATAGATGTATACCCTACCCCTCCAAAACCTCCACAAGTGTTATATATCCCATAGATGTATACCCTACCCCTCCAAAACCTCCACAAGTGTTATATATCCCATAGATGTATATATCCTACCCCTCTAAAACCTCCACAAGTGTTATATATCCCATACATGTATACCCTACCCCTCCAAACCCTCCACAAGTGTTATATATCCCATAGATGTATACCCTACCCCTCCAAACCCTCCACAAGTGTTATATATCCCATAGATGTATACCCTACCCCTCCAAAACCTCCACAAGTGTTATATATATCCCATAGATGTATACCCTACCCCTCCAAACTCTCCACAAGTGTTATATATGTCCCATAGACATTGACTCCTGTATTAATTTATACCTTACCCTTACAGAAACAGTGACAACATTGATCAGAGTAATGCTGATTAAAGCTATTGTCAAAAACAATTGAGATAATCTATACTACATTTGAAATTAGATTTTTTTTTACCATGGCATTCTTATATCTGTCAGTGTTGATTTTTGTTTTCTCTCTCTCTCTCTTCTAAATGGAAAAATACAATTTCTTCAAGTGTAGGTTACTAGGACAATTCTCAAGGTCACTGCAGCGTAGGTTTCGTTTACAAGGTCATATGAGTACTCCTATGCGATTTGGAAAACTATTTGGAAATTAATGTCATCTTGCAAAACTAGATAGTTACAGAGTGATGTGAAATTTGAAGAAAAAAAGGAAATAATTAAAACTTAAAACTGTGATCATTGGCTACCAGCAGTGTATTGATTTTCATTTGTGTGAGACTGTGGAGTCATCAGCAGAAAATTATTTCAGAAGTGACAATAAATTTCACTTCATTGATTTTCTCTTACAAGATGCTGAGATAGAATTACATAACTCTTATCTTTGTGGTATAGACACTACATAGCAAACAATGTACTACAGCTTCCAAATCTATACTACTAATATCTCAATATCACGTGATACACTGGATCTCTATAACACCTGATACAGTGGATCTCTATACCACCTGATACACTGGATCTCTGTACCACCTGATACAGTGGATCTCTGTACCACCTGATACAGTAGATCTCTATACCACCTGATACAGTAGACCTCTGTACCACCTGATACAGTGGATCTCTGTACCACCTGATACAGTAGATCTCTGTACCTCCTGATACAGTGGATCTCTATACCACCTGATACACTGGATCTCTATACCACCTGATACAGTAGATCTCTATACCACCTGATATAGTAGATCTCTATACCACCTGATACAGTAGATCTCTGTACCACCTGATACAGTGGATCTCTATACCACCTGATACACTGGATCTCTATACCACCTGATACAGTAGATCTCTGTACCACCTGATACAGTAGATCTCTATACCACCCGATACACTGGATCTCTATACCACCTGATACAGTGGATCTCTGTACCACCTGATACAGTGGATCTCTATACCACCTGATACAGTAGATCTCTGTACCACCTGATACAGCAGATCTCTGTACCACCTGATACAGTAGACCTCTGTACCACCTGATACAGTAGATCTCTGTACCACCTGATATAGTAGATCTCTGTACCACCTGATACAGTAGATCTCTGTACCACCTGATACAGTAGATCTCTGTACCACCTGATACAGTAGATCTCTATAACACCTGATACAGTAGATCTCTGTACTACCTGATACAGTGGATCTCTATACCACCTGATACAGTAGATCTCTATACCACCTGATACAGTAGATCTCTGTACCACCTGATACAGTGGATCTCTGTACCACCTGATACAGTAGATCTCTATACCACCTGATACAGTAGATCTCTGTACCACCTGATACAGTAGATCTCTGTACCACCTGATACAGTAGATCTCTGTACCACCTGATACAGTAGATCTCTGTACCACCTGATACAGTAGATCTCTATACCACCTGATACAGTAGATCTCTATACCACCTGATACAGTGGATCTCTGTACCACCTGATACAGTAGATCTCTATACCACCTGATACAGTAGATCTCTGTACCACCTGATACAGTAGATCTCTGTACCACCTGATACAGTAGATCTCTGTACCACCTGATACAGTAGATCTCTGTACCACCTGATACAGTAGATCTCTGTACCACCTGATACAGTGGATCTCTGTACCACCTGATACAGTAGATCTCTGTACCACCTGATACAGTAGATCTCTGTACCACGTACCTCATACAGTAGATCTTTATACCACCTGATACACTGGATCTCTGTACCACCTGATACAGTAGATCTCTATACCACCTGATACAGTGGATCTCTATACCACCTGATACAGTAGATCTCTATACCACCTGATACAGTAGATCTCTATATCACCTGATACAGCGGATCTCTGTATCACCTGATACAGCGGATCTCTGTACCACCTGATACACTGGATCTCTGTACCACCCGATACAGTAGATCTCTATACCACCTCATACAGTAGATCTCTATACCACCTGATACTGTAGATCTCTATACCACCTGATACAACGGATCTCTATACCACCTGATACAGTGGATCTCTATACCACCTGATACACTGGATCTCTGTACCACCTGATACAGTAGATCTCTGTACCACCTGATACAGTGAATCTCTATACCACCTGATACAGTGGATCTCTGTACCACCTGATACAGTGGATCTCTATACCACCTGATACAGTAGATCTCTATACCACCTGACACAGTAGATCTCTATACCACCTGACACAGTAGATCTCTATACCACCTGATACAGTAGATCTCTGTACCACCTGATACAGTGGATCTCTATACCACCTGATACAGTGGATCTCTGTACCACCTGATACAGTAGATCTCTATACCACCTGATACAGTAGATCTCTATACCACCTGATACAGCGGATCTCTATACCACCTGATACAACGGATCTCTGTACCACCTGATACACTGGATCTCTGTACCACCTGATACAGTGGATCTCTGTACCACCTGATACACTGGATCTCTGTACCACCTGATACAACGGATCTCTGTACCACCTGATACAGTGGATCTCTGTACCACCTGATACAGTGGATCTCTATACCACCTGATACAGTGGATCTCTATACCACCTGATACAGTAGATCTCTGTACCACCTGATACAGTAGATCTCTGTACCACCTGATACAGTAGATCTCTATACCACCTGATACAGTAGATCTCTGTACCACCTGATACAGTAGATCTCTATACCACCTGATACAGTAGACCTCTGTACCACCTGATACAGTGGATCTCTGTACCACCTGATACAGTAGATCTCTGTACCTCCTGATACAGTGGATCTCTATACCACCTGATACACTGGATCTCTATACCACCTGATACAGTAGATCTCTATACCACCTGATATAGTAGATCTCTATACCACCTGATACAGTAGATCTCTGTACCACCTGATACAGTGGATCTCTATACCACCTGATACACTGGATCTCTATACCACCTGATACAGTAGATCTCTGTACCACCTGATACAGTAGATCTCTATACCACCCGATACACTGGATCTCTATACCACCTGATACAGTGGATCTCTGTACCACCTGATACAGTGGATCTCTATACCACCTGATACAGTAGATCTCTGTACCACCTGATACAGCAGATCTCTGTACCACCTGATACAGTAGACCTCTGTACCACCTGATACAGTAGATCTCTGTACCACCTGATATAGTAGATCTCTGTACCACCTGATACAGTAGATCTCTGTACCACCTGATACAGTAGATCTCTGTACCACCTGATACAGTAGATCTCTATAACACCTGATACAGTAGATCTCTGTACTACCTGATACAGTGGATCTCTATACCACCTGATACAGTAGATCTCTATACCACCTGATACAGTAGATCTCTGTACCACCTGATACAGTGGATCTCTGTACCACCTGATACAGTAGATCTCTATACCACCTGATACAGTAGATCTCTGTACCACCTGATACAGCAGATCTCTGTACCACCTGATACAGTAGATCTCTGTACCACCTGATACAGTAGATCTCTGTACCACCTGATACAGTAGATCTCTATACCACCTGATACAGTAGATCTCTATACCACCTGATACAGTGGATCTCTGTACCACCTGATACAGTAGATCTCTATACCACCTGATACAGTAGATCTCTGTACCACCTGATACAGTAGATCTCTGTACCACCTGATACAGTAGATCTCTGTACCACCTGATACAGTAGATCTCTGTACCACCTGATACAGTAGATCTCTGTACCACCTGATACAGTGGATCTCTGTACCACCTGATACAGTAGATCTCTGTACCACCTGATACAGTAGATCTCTGTACCACGTACCTCATACAGTAGATCTTTATACCACCTGATACACTGGATCTCTGTACCACCTGATACAGTAGATCTCTATACCACCTGATACAGTGGATCTCTATACCACCTGATACAGTAGATCTCTATACCACCTGATACAGTAGATCTCTATATCACCTGATACAGCGGATCTCTGTATCACCTGATACAGCGGATCTCTGTACCACCTGATACACTGGATCTCTGTACCACCCGATACAGTAGATCTCTATACCACCTCATACAGTAGATCTCTATACCACCTGATACTGTAGATCTCTATACCACCTGATACAACGGATCTCTATACCACCTGATACAGTGGATCTCTATACCACCTGATACACTGGATCTCTGTACCACCTGATACAGTAGATCTCTGTACCACCTGATACAGTGAATCTCTATACCACCTGATACAGTGGATCTCTGTACCACCTGATACAGTGGATCTCTATACCACCTGATACAGTAGATCTCTATACCACCTGACACAGTAGATCTCTATACCACCTGACACAGTAGATCTCTATACCACCTGATACAGTAGATCTCTGTACCACCTGATACAGTGGATCTCTATACCACCTGATACAGTGGATCTCTGTACCACCTGATACAGTAGATCTCTATACCACCTGATACAGTAGATCTCTATACCACCTGATACAGCGGATCTCTATACCACCTGATACAACGGATCTCTGTACCACCTGATACACTGGATCTCTGTACCACCTGATACAGTGGATCTCTGTACCACCTGATACACTGGATCTCTGTACCACCTGATACAACGGATCTCTGTACCACCTGATACAGTGGATCTCTGTACCACCTGATACAGTGGATCTCTATACCACCTGATACAGTAGATCTCTGTACCACCTGATACAGTAGATCTCTGTACCACCTGATACAGTAGATCTCTATACCACCTGATACAGTAGATCTCTATACCACCTGATACAGCGGATCTCTATACCACCTGATACAACGGATCTCTGTACCACCTGATACACTGGATCTCTGTACCACCTGATACACTGGATCTCTGTACCACCTGATACACTGGATCTCTGTACCACCTGATACAACGGATCTCTGTACCACCTGATACAGTGGATCTCTGTACCACCTGATACAGTGGATCTCTATACCACCTGATACAGTGGATCTCTATACCACCTGATACAGTGGATCTCTATACCACCTGATACAGTAGATCTCTATACCACCTGATACAGTAGATCTCTGTACCACCTGATACAGTAGATCTCTATACCACCTGATACAGTAGATCTCTGTACCACCTGATACAGTGGATCTCTATACCACCTGATACAGTAGATCTCTGTACTACCTGATACAGTGGATCTCTATACCACCTGATACAGTGGATCTCTATACCACCTGATACAGTGGATCTCTATACCACCTGATACAGTGGATCTCTGTACTACCTGATACAGTGGATCTCTATACCACCTGATACAGTGGATCTCTATACCACCTGATACAGTGGATCTCTATACCACCTGATACAGTGGATCTCTATACCACCTGATACAGTAGATCTCTATACCACCTGATACACTGGATCTCTATACCACCTGATACAGTGGATCTCTATATCACCTGATACAGTGGATCTCTATACCACCTGATACAGTAGATCTCTGTACCACCTGATACACTGGATCTCTGTTACCAGCTGATACACTGGATCCAGCAAAATGATATATTTGATATTCCATTAAAAATTGTTTTAAAAACTGGCATATTGTGGCCTCATCAACCAGAAACAACTGAAATAAAAACATCTACATCAATACATTGATAAATAATTATCATTATCACCATGAAATCAGCCTCGGCTTATCTCTGCGATCATTCTAATGCAACAGTTTGTTAATAGCATAAAATATGTTATCATGTCATGTAACACAATTTACAGCTTGGTGTAAAAATTACTTTTCTCGTGACAATCACAGGACCCAAAAGTCAGTAGCTTTTCTATACAAACATGCTGAATATTTCAACTTGAGGAAGGCATTAAATAAAGGTTAATATTGATGTATCAAACCATCTGATTCAGATTCTAATGTTCTTACAGTAGTTAATACCATGCAGGCCGTAAAGTGATTAATCTCAATTGTTTTCTGATTGAGAGGTATGAAAACTTATATGCAAAGTTGGGATAGGAAATCTCGATGCCCTCTAGCAAAGTGTGGCTAATGAATTGTCCAGGTGTAAGTTATCATGATAAGTACGATAATTATCTTTAGTAGGAAGTCATCATAAATTGAATGTCTTCAGAAGTTGGATGTCATCATGACTTTGATGTCATCATATGTAGGATGTCATCATAACTTTGATGTCACCGGAAGTAGGATGTCATCAAAAGTTTGATGTAATCAGAAGTTGGATGTCATATGTAGGATGTCATCATAACTGATATTTTTGGACGATCCACTGTAATATCGTATTTTATTGATTTTTATACCTAGATTTAGTGGTATTGTGTTACTGCCTGGTACACATGTAGATGATGTGTTATCTCGCTATTTCATGTGACTTTTCTGACACCAGGCCAGAAGTATTTGTTTCTGTTCTATGGGGACACTCAACCCTTGAGAACTCCAAACTTTCTGTCAGGTGTTTTTATCAAATTTGAGTGGAGACTTTTTTTTTTTAATTTATTGAAATAGTTGGATGTAGAAAGGAGATTATATTGTTCCAGATTAAGCCATTTGAGATGTACTTTGAGTGTTTGTATATGACACCCAGATAGGTGTGCCTACCACTCGTAATACTGAAAATTAATCCAATGACAGTCATATAGTCAATTACTACTTCACAAAAGTACATCTCACTTTCGTTATTCAATATCCAGATCCTTATGTCAATTTCTGTTTAAATAGTAGGAAAGTGACATATCTGTTACACTTTTAGCTCGCCAAGTCCAGGAAAGCTATTGTTAACCCCTGGCATCGGTTTCATCCATAGACAACTAGGTTAAAGTTTTTATAAAACGACTTTATGAAGGCTTTTTAGGCTGTTAATGAGCCCTATTTCCAATTGAATCACTTCATATTCAAGCCAACTTCCCAAAATTGGCAGGTTACTCATGAAAAAATCTTTTCCATTTCACCAATTTTCTTCCCCAAATGAGACAAAAAGTCCCCATTCCAAACTTGTGAGAAAAAGCCCTCTCCAGCTTAGGTATTTGAAATGTACATTCCATGTGATCAGACCTTTCCATTTCTACTACATTTGTTGACCTGCTGACCTTGACCGTGACCTTTGACCAAATTTTAAAAACTAATTCCAAATTTCAAGCCACTCAGAACTATTTTAGGATTGACCTAGTTTATAACTATACACATTTACTATAAACAAACCCATATAATGTGTTTACAAGTGCACCAGGACTGGTGGTCACTGAGCAAAGAGTTCTTCTCTGTGTAGACAGGAAGTGACTGCAGTAAAACAGGACACCCTCAAATCAACAGATTCTTATTCTTAAATTTTTTGGACACTTATTGACAACTTAAGATGATTTTTTAAGTGCAAAGATACAATTTGGGTAGAAATATACAGCAAGACCCAATTATGAATCTGTCAAGGATACCTTGCCCTCCTCATCATCTATATATATGTTAGGTTGGCTGGCAAGACACCAGGTACAACCTTTCTGTGGTACCAGATAAAGTGAAGCATGGATGGGAATTCTAACCAAGGATTAGGATATTTAAGAGCCTCGGTTGAAATTAATTTGATGTAGAAAATATACCCACTTCTTTATGTGGGGGGTTTTCAAATTTATCAACATATTTTCGGGTGAAGTATAAACATGATCTCCCAAAGGATATTATCAAGACATATCACTATAAGTATTTACCAGCTGAATTGTTCTTATCAGGCTCAAAATTTCTTGGGAGAAATTCTGTTATTTAAATATACCATGACAGCAAAGGATGACTACAAATTACATTACTATTGTTACCAAAAGACTAAATGATGTGACTGTTTCCATGATGATAAATTTCATTCTTGTTACCATAATGATAAGTTTCATTCTTGTAACCATGGCAACAAATTTTGTTATTGTATGAATGTGTGGTACAATACTTTCAAGGTCATGTAGGGAGAACAGAGACAATTGTCAGAATTATCATATTGTATGACCTTCTACATTGCTATGATTTCCCTAATGAACTGTTAACTTAGCCTGTATGCTCAGAACTGTCGTATGGAACATTTGGGGCAGGTTCTCGGAGTACAATGCAACATTTATTGATTCTGTTTCATAACTAAAACATGGACGCTCAAGGTTACAAGTATTGCGAACCAAATTAAAAAGTGGAACCCTTGAAGCACTTGTGAGAGTGCTGATATATACCAACCAAAACTCAATAGTCAAAGGCAGGAAGTGATTGAGGAAACACTCGTATGAACAATGTGAATTGACGTCGCCAGCTATTTGTGACGGAAAGGATTAAGATGACCAAGAGAGCTGTGTATTCATCTCACTTCCGAAAGCTGCTATCTGAAATCAAAAAGTGTCAATATCATACATTATGCCATCCATAAGAGCTACCAGTTTATAAACTTCCAAAAGTCAGGATTTTATACCTCAAAGGTCAGACATATTAGATCTACAGAGGTCAGGATTTTATACCTCAAAGGTCAGACATATTAGATCTACAGAGGTCAGGATTTTATACCTCAAAGGTCAGACTTAGTAGATCTACAGAGGTCAGGATTTTATACCTCAAAGGTCAGACATATTAGATCTACAGAAATCAGGATTATATACCTCAAAGGTCAGACATATTAGATCTACAGAAATCAGGATTATATACCTCAAAGGTCAGACATATTAGATCTACAGAAATCAGGATTATATACCTCAGAGGTCAGACACAGTAGATATACAGAAGTCTGGATTTTATACCTCAGAGGTCAGACACAGTATAGATATACAGAAGTCTGGATTTTATACCTCAAAGGTCAGACACATTAGATCTACAGAGGTCAGGATTTTATAACTCAGAGGTCAGACATAGCAGATATACAGAGGTCAGGATTTTATACCTCAAAGGTCAGACACATTAGATCTACAGAGGTCAGGATTTTATACCACAGAGGTCAGACACAGTAGATCTACAGAGGTCAGGATTTTATACCTCAGAGGTCAGACACATTAGATCTACAGAGGTCAGGATTTTATAACTCAGAGGTCAGACATAGCAGATATACAGAGGTCAGGATTTTATACCTCAGAGGTCAGACTCCGTAGATCTACAGAGGTCAGGATTTCATACCTCAGAGGTAGCTATAATATAACTGTGCAGATTTACATCTCAAGGTGGTTAGGCATGATGCTTTTGGACAGAGAACATTTCCAAATGAACATGAGTTTGTGTATTGATGTTAATACACTACCGATGACCTTGACATTGTTATTAAGTATGTGTAAACTGATGAGCTTGAGTTGAGGTTATTGTTACATATGCATGAACTGACAACCTTGACATTGATCTGAAATATGTGTGAACTGATGACCTCAATATTGAAGTAAATAAAGAAGAGGTGACCTTGACCTGGAAGAATAGCATTGATAGGTGTTCCATAAGCTGACAAGAACTTACAAAGTACATGCACTTGAGAATGATTCACTCTCGGCAACAGTACATAGAGGGAATATTTTTTGCAACAGAAAATCTGCTAGTCAGCATGTGCTGCCAGACATTGGGCCTCCCTATATTTTGGTTGAGTACATGTTTGTAAAAAGTAATCAGGGTGATAAAATAGTTTAAATATAACTATAGCTTTATAGATTATCAAGGGAAAGAAAATTGCCAGCTGTAATCGGAACGATGACGTAATTCTATATAAATGTGCTGTGTGGGTTATGACTCCCATGTTTACACTTGATGGTTTGCCCTGTAATAATCACCCAATACTCTTTATGATAAAGCTTGACTGTCTTTTTTTCCACTTTAATCATGTAAAATAAAATGAGCTGCTATTTATAGATAACAGGTAAGTTTGGTAGCATGACCTTGACCTGGGTTTGGTGTTTGTCCTTCACCTTGCTTGAGACAGACAGCTTGTAAGACAAATGATTTATCACCTGAGGATGGTATAAAATATTAGGGCCAATGGAACCTCCTATCTTATAATAGCAGCAGGCTTTGAAGTTTGGGGTATACAGGATGTACAGACATGTGGTCCCTCTACTTCCCTCACTTGGCTACTACACCTGCACAGAAGGGTCTGTCTGGGCCTCCTCTGTCTACTATAATCCCTTATTGTTTCTTCATTCTCCAAAAATATGTATGTTTACCATATCTCTTCCTCTTTCCTGTTCATCATACATTCACTCAATTCTAAACAGATTTGATCAAATTATATTATATACATGTACATCAATCTAAACAAACATTAGCACAGCTCAAGTTTAGTGTCATGGCTATGTGTACAAAATTGTCAACCAATTGGGTACTTTCAAACTAGCAGCTTCATTTCTTACTGGATTCTGATCAACATTTGTCATTGTTTATGTTAAGGTCAGGTATGAAAATAGCTTAAATGTGTTTCAGCTTACTAAGGTCAAGGTCACTTACTATTTATCATAATCTGTACTACATATTGTGTTTTCTCAAAATGTAATTTTCACAAAAATCATTAAAATGGACCGTATGCAAGTTTCGTGATTTTAATTTTTTGCAATTTCAACGTTTCAGAAGATTTTAAGAGATACACAATGTATTCATACCAATACTTTATTTGTTTCAAATCACAATTCACACAAGCAGTCACAGTAAAAAGCTTGGTCCTGATTGACAAACATTGCGTTTGACTACATTTTCATTTAACTTTCTGTTCTGATTTTTTCCACTGCAGAATTTCCATGTTCCAACTCGTATTTCCCGACATTAATCGTTGATGTCCTGTATATTTCTTGTTTCTTTGATGAAGAGGTCAATTCATTTATTTTTCAGAGTTTTTCCTGAACATGTTCATTAGCAGATTTATATTCCAAATGATATGTGATACTTTTGTATTGACATAACAGTACAGTGTTGTAGGGTTATAATTGTAGTATGTAGTTAGTTATAGACACCAAACTGACCACTACAGGATTAGATGGTGTCTTAGATATAAGTCTGTATAGACGAATCAACCAGTAGCTCTGTTAACTTTGATATAACTTAATAACAAAGGAAGTAAATTCTACTGGCAACCAACCTCGGAAAATTTGTGATACCGTATTTGACCTAATAAGGGCGCCTGCCCTAATAAGGGCGCCCCTACCTTTTTTTTCAAGGAAATAAATCTTTGACTGAGTGTCAAAATGGTGTTAAAAAGTAATAATTCATGTGAAATATTTTGCTACTTTATGTGTTCAATTTTCTTCAGCAAATTAAGTAACTGGAACACATGTTTTCGCCACATTTTGTGTATTCCTACAGGCTACAGATGACATGTCAGTGCAAAGAGCACCCAAAACTAAACACACATACAAATAATAACTTACCATCTTTATTTGAAGGTCAAGTAAAGACTTCATTCTTGTTGATAAATAACTTTTGTTCAGAACACAAACTGTGACAAAGCTAGCAAAGACATTGTAAATCAATTATTAGGTCAAAGAAAACGATGTCTGATATGATCTGGGAAATCACCTGTTTCTATAAATAGAACACAAAAGAGTTCCATTTGAACATAAATGGTGGAACACACGTTCTCTGGTCTAAAGATCAGCTGGCATGGTTTACAAGTTTACAGGAGTATTCAAGTGATGTTTAAGCTTAATATATGATAATGATTAGATATCTTCATCTGAAATATTTTTATGACTTAATAATTTACTGTTTCCACAACCTTGGGTATTCTGCTATAAGGTATAGTCTGTTTCATAAAACTTCAGAATAACTAATCTTAATAAGGGAGCCCCCACTGTCAATTACCCGCGCCCTGCGCCCTTATTAGGTCAAATACGGTATTTTATTTTTTTACAATTTTGATATGGTCACAGAATTCACAAAAATTAGACGCATTCCATAAATACCCAATATACAATAATCAATAGCTTTCAAAAGGTCATATTGATTGTGTACAAATTGGTAAATTTGGGAAATGAAAAGATCATTAATATTACTTATCATACTGTGTACTAATTGGTGAAATATCAAAGGTCAAGGTCACTTACTATTTATTCTGTTTTGTACTACTTTGTAGATCCACGAAGTAACATGTTCAAATATTACTGCATTCTGATGAATCTTGTTCCAGAAACATTCTTTCCAAAAACGAACACGTGTTTTAATTCAAGCAAATCATAAATTAGATAATCAAAGTGCATAAAACATACAGCATATTGTTTTGGTTATAAATCTGTAGAGACATTTTTGTCATAAATTTGTAGCTGCTTTGAACTGTAGGGATACCATTCACCAGAACAGCAATACAGACATTGATCACACAAACTTTACAGGCAAATTGGGGAGAAGTCAAGGTAAAAAAAAAACAAACACTTATTGTGACTTAAGTGACCTTTTCTTATAAAAGGAGTGTCTACGGAATGTGGACAGCCTTGGTGGCATATACATCTCTACAGAGATTGGGTCAATTGTTTCCTAGACTGGTGAGAGATATTGGTCACATATATATCGCCTAGCTCAATGTCACACTCTCAGACTAATTTATCAGTTCGGTCAATGAAGCATTAAAGAAACATTTACCAACTCTTTTTCTACAGAATACTTGTATGACCTCCGACATATACTGGTACACCTGTCTGACATAAACCTGATTTGTAGATCTGTATCATGCACATATCTTTACATAGGTCTGTCTCACACAAACCTACAAATAGGACTCTCGCAATCACCTGTACATGGGTCTGTCTCGCACACCTGTACATGGGTCTGTCTCGCACACCTGTACATGGGTCTGTCTCACACACCTGTATATAGATCTGTCTCACATACCTGTGTTACACACACCTGTATATAGATCTGTCTCTCACACACACATGTACGTAGCTGTCACACACCTTGTATGTTCTTTTAGATCTGTCTCTTGCACACCTGTATGTAGATCTTTCTGAAACACACACACTTGCATCTATGTCTCTCACACACCTGTATGTAGATCTTCCTGACACACACACACACTTGTATCTATGTCTCTCACACACACCTGTATGTAGATCTTTTTGATACACACACCTGTATATATGTCTCTCTCACACACCTGTATGCAGATCTTTCTGACACATACACCTGTATGTAGATCTTTCTGACACACACACCTATATGTAGGTCTTTCTGACACACACACCTATATGTAGGTCTTTCTGACACACACACCTATATGTAGGTCTTTCTTTCACACACATACACATCTTTATGTAGGGCTGTCTCACAAACACTATGCGTGTCTGACTCTCACATATGCCTGTATGTATGATTGGCTCACACATGCACACTCTTGTATGTATGTATGGCTGACATACATAATATTGATTCCCCCAGACATAGAAATGATAAGACTTGTCTGCCTATACACTTCCTACATAGATATAACTGTTCTACATCATATCAAAGCTCAACCTGATTACTGGGATACCATCACTGTTACTGGCTAGCCTTTATCACCACTGGATAGTAGTGTTTACATCAATATGTATACAAGAGAGACAACCCCAGTATGCCTGTCCTGGACATTAGCACCACTAAACACCTATTTTCATATAGCCCTGGCAATAAACATTAGTAATAATGTGATATTATACACCCTTGTCATATAATATGAAATAGAATGAAGCAAGCACCAATGTAAGAGGTTGAATTGCAGTTGTATTTTTTGTTAGGTTATAACATCTAGGCTGATTATGGGAAAGTATGTATTAAGTGAAATGATGTGTTTTATATGACCTTCAGAGGTCACAGTTGTATGACTTTCAGAAGTCACAGTTGTACAGAATGTTTTATATGACCTTCAGAGGTCACAGTTGTATGGCCTTCAGAGGTCACAGTTGTATGACCTTCAGAAGTCATAGTTGTACAGAATGTTTTATATGACCTTCAGAGGTCACAGTTGTACATTGTGGTGTAATTAAGTGCCATTAACATGCTTAAGCATTTTAATTATCCTGATGATTTATTCCTAATTTGCTAGAATATAGTGATATTTTAACTCAACACAAGTTTGTAGCATTCTTGAATAAGCACAAATGTAGATGAAATATAACTACAAAATGAAAAGTACATTTAAAATATTAAATGTATTGCTGTGCAGATTTATTTCATATCACTTAACTATTTTTTAGAGTTTAATCTGCACTATCCCATATGTCGGCCTGAGGGATGGTAGTGAGGTATGCCATTATATGCCCATGAACAGTGATCTGACCCTGCCCTGCTAACCTTTTGGTGGGGTGCCACCTTAAATCATAAAACTAAACTTTCAGAGGACAACTAATGGTAGGATATAGTTTTGTATATAAATATATATGAAGTGGAGTGTAACTTAATAAGTCTTAGATGTAGATGTGTATAGCACCATGATAGTTGATTGACTCTCTGGTTGAGGAAAAGGAGGGAGCTGAGACAAGTTTGTACAAATGTTTTCACTTTATTCCTGCTGGTTGGGAACATCTGGTGTACTGCTGTAGTAAGGGTTGTAACACAAGGGACAGGAAATGAGTTTAATGTGTATTGCTGTTTAGTCTTGCTTCATCAACTGATTCCTCACACCCTTACCATCAGCTTCCCCATACCAAGCTTCCCCCTCACCCATTATCATCAGCTTCCCCTTACTAACCCATCCCCACCACCACCAACACCCATCCACCCACCCACCCTACCCGTTACCATTAGCTTCCCCATACAAACCCTTTCCCCACCCGTTACCATCAGCTTCCCCATACTAACCCCCACCAACCCACCCTACCCCTTACCATCAGCTTCCTCATACAAACCCTTTCCCCACCCGTTACCATCAGCTTCCCCATACTAACCCCCACCAACCAACCCTACCCCTTACCATCAGCTTCCTCATACAAACCCTTTCCCCACCCGTTACCATCAGCTTCCCCATACTAACCCCCACCAACCCACCCTACCCTTGCCATCAGCTTCCTCATGCAAACCCTTTCCCCACCCGTTACCATCAGCTTCCCCATACTAACCCCCACCAACCCACCCTACCCCTTACCATCAGCTTCCTCATACAAACCCTTTCCCCACCCGTTACCAACAGCTTCCCCATACTAACCCCCACCAACCCACCCTACCCCTTACCATCAGCTTCCTCATACAAACCCTTTCCCCACCCGTTACCAACAGCTTCCCCATACTAACCCCCACCAACCCACCCTACCCCTTACCATCAGCTTCCTCATACAAACCCTTTCCCCACCTGTTACCATCAGCTTCCCCATACTAACCCCCACCAACCAACCCTACCCCTTACCATCAGCTTCCTCATACAAACCCTTTCCCCACCCGTTACCATCAGCTTCCCCATACTAACCCCCACCAACCCACCCTACCCTTACCATCAGCTTCCTCATGCAAACCCTTTCCCCACCCGTTACCATCAGCTTCCCCATACTAACCCCCACCAACCTACCCTACCCCTTACCATCAGCTTCCTCATGCAAACCCTTTCCCCACCCGTTACCATCAGCTTCCCCATACTAACCCCCACCAACCCACCCTACCCTTACCATCAGCTTCCTCATGCAAACCCTTTCCCCACCCGTTACCAACAGCTTCCCCATACCAAGCTTCCCCCTCACTCATTATCATCAGCTTCTCCTTACTAACCCATCCCCACCACTACCTCCACCCATCCAGCTCACCCCTTACTAACCCATCCCCACCACCACCACCCATCCACCCATCCAGCTCACCCCTTACTAACCCATCCCCACCACCTCCACCCATACACCCACCCAGCTCACCCCTTACTAACCCCCACCAACCCACCCTACCCGTTACCATCAGCTTCCCCATACAAACCCTTCCCCACCCGTTACCCTCAACGTCCTAATACTAAATCAACTTTCTATAAATTTCCTAATAACTCCCCCACTTACCAACCCAACCCAACCTGACCCTAACCCACCCAACCCATTACCATCAACATCCTAATACTAACTCCCTCACCCCGACCACCAATACCATCAACATCCTAATACTAACTCCCTCACCCCGACCACCAATACCATCAACATCCTAATACTAACTCCCTCACCCCACCCATCATTACCATCCTTTCCTAATACTTACTCCCCCACTTACCTATCCACCCCCATCCATTACCATCAACTGCATAATACTAACTCAACCCACCCCTTACATACTACTGTACAGTTTGGTATATAGGGGGAGCTTGTTCACAGTTTGTCCTGTAGGGAGATTACTGTTTACAGTTTGTCATGTAGGGAGGTTAGTGTTCACAGTTTGTCATGTAGGGAGGTTAGTGTTCACAGTTTGTCCTGTAGGGAGGTTAGTGTTCACAGTTTGTCCTGTAGAGAGGTTAGTGTTTCACAGTTTGTCCTGTAGGGAGGTTACTGTTCACAGTTTGTCATGTAGGGAGGTTAGTGTTCACAGTTTGTCCTGTAGGGAGGTTAGTGTTCAGTTTGTCCTGTAGGGAGGTTACTGTTCACAGTTTGTCCTGTAGGGAGGTTACTGTTTACAGTTTGTCCTGTAGGGAGGTTAGTGTTCACAGTTTGTCATGTAGAGAGGTTAGTGTTCACAGTTTGTCCTGTAGGGAGGTAAGTGTTCTCAGTTTGTCCTGTAGGGAGGTTAGTGTTCACAGTTTGTCCTGTAGGGAGGTTAGTGTTCAGTTTGTCCTGTAGGGAGGTTAGTGTTCACAGTTTGTCCTGTAGGGAGGTTAGTGTTCACATTTTGTCCTGTAGGGAGGTTAGTGTCCACAGTTTGTCCTGTAGGGAGGTTACTGTTCACAGTTTGTCCTGTAGGGAGGTTAGTGTTTACAGTTTGTCCTGTAGGGAGGTAAGTGTTTACAGTTTGTCCTGTAGAGAGGTAAGTGTTCACAGTTTGTCCTGTAGGGAGGTTAGTGTTCAGTTTGTCCTATAGGGAGGTTAGTGTTCACAGTTTGTCCTGTAGGGAGGTTAGTGTTCAGTTTGTCCTGTAGGGAGGTTAGTGTTTACAGTTTGTCCTGTAGGGAGGTTAGTGTTCACAGTTTGTCCTGTAGGGAGGTAAGTGTTCACAGTTTGTCCTGTAGGGAGGTTAGTGTTCACAGTTTGTCCTGTAGGGAGGTTAGTGTTTATAGTTTGTCTTGTAGGGAGGTTAGTGTTCATAGTTTGTCCTGTAGGGAGATAAGTGTTCACAGTTTGTCCTGTAGGGAGATAAGTGTTCACAATTTGTCCTGTAGGGGTAGCTAGTGTATAAAGTTTGTCCTGTACAGGTAGCTACTTCTCAGGTTGTCTTGTAGTTATAGTTTACACAGTTATCATAAATACTATCACAAAGAAAACAGCAGTAAACAAGATATCTACATAGTTACACCTGTTTTTTCTTGTCTTCCAGAATAGGTCTCAGTTGAAACTGGTGTGAGAAATGACCCGTGTCCTTTGGAAGAAACGGAGCTCAGTTTCAGTATCCATCACCCAGTCTGCATTCCTAGCCATTCATCATATCCCGAGAGCTCAACTTGTCGTGACCAGTATGGTAAGTTAAATGTCTCCTATTAAAATTTGTTTCAATAAAGTTTCACAACATTGTCTGGGTCGATCGTGTTTTGGCGTGTAAGTCAGGTCACCGTTGTTGCTATATGGGGCGTTGAGAGATGACATTAATGGATAGACATCAGTATAGTAGGTAATTTGTCTGCACCAATACACAACATACACAGGCTGATGTCACAGGTGACGATACAGGTAATAATACCTGTGGCACTGATGGCTCACCTAGAACAGGCCACTACCAAAGTCTGTAGAGCTCGCCTAGCCAGGGGTCATCTGATCAATGATATAATTATTACAGAGATCATTTACCTATATGTAGGTCAGTGGGTAAGTAGATCGCTATAAATAGAGCTGACGGTCATGTAGGAGGGGTAAACTCAGAGCATCCCAGTTGTTGTTGGAAACATTTTTGTTTATCTTTACATAGCGGCTCTGATAACACTGCCAGTGAATGCTCTCTCCCTGTCTCTCTGGGAACCTGAGGCATTGCTCTGCCTCCCAGCACCTTATAACAAAGATTCATAGGAGATATTGATTATAGACTATAGTGCTCATCATATGTCATTGGTTTACATGTGGTTCGGGAATCATTAGTGTATACTCACTGACAAACCACACTTACTATATTGATCACTTCAAAATGGATAGGGAGAGATAGATCACCGGACTGACTCACACAATCCCTAAGGTGTCGCTCATCTACCCACAGGGTGTGAGAGGGTGCCACTGATCTACCCAGAGGGTGGGAGAGGATGTCACTCATCTACCCACAGGGTGGGAGAGGGTGTCACTCATCTACCCACAGGGTGTGAGAGGGTGTTGCTGATCTACCCACATGGTGTGAGAGGATGTCACTCATCTACTCACAGGGTGTGAGAGGGTATCACAGATCTACCAACAGAGTGTGAGAAGGTGTCACTGATCTACCCACAGGTTGGGAGAGGGTGTCGATGATCTACCCACAGGGTGTGAGAGGGTTTTGCTGATCTACCCACAGGGTGTGAGAAGGTGTCACTGATCTACCCACAGGTTGGGAGAGGGTGTCGATGATCTACCCACAGGGTGTGAGAGGGTTTTGCTGATCTACCCACAGGGTGGGAGACGGTGTCGCTGATCTACCCACAGGGTGGGAGAGGGTATCACTGATCTACCCACAGGGTGGGAGAAGGTGTTGCTCATCTACCCACAGTGTGTGAGAGGGTGTCGCTGATCTAGCCACAGGTTGGGAGAGGGTGTTGCTCATCTACCCACAGTGTGTGAGAGGGTGTCGCTGATCTAGCCACAGGTTGGGAGAGGGTGTTGCTCATCTACCCACAGTGTGTGAGGTGTCGCTCATCTACCCACAGGGTGTGAGAGGATGTCGGTGATCTACCCACAGGGTGGGAGAGAGTGTCACTAATTCTAAATCTACTTTCAGGTTATGAAAGGGTGTCACTAATTCTAGATTTACTTACAGGTTGTGAATGGGTGGCAGTGATTCTATATCTACTTAGGGTGTAAAGGGTGTCACTAATTTTGAATCAGGTTATGATAGGGTGTCACTGATTCATTCAACAAGGTGTTAGAGGGTGTCACTGATTCTAGATCTACCCACAGGGTGTCACAGATTCTAGATCTACTCACAGGGTGTCACAGATTCTAGATCTACTCACAGGGTGTCACAGATTCTAGATCTACCCACAGGGTGTCACAGATTCTAGATATACTCACAGGGTGTCACAGATTCTAGATCTACCCACAGGGTGTCACAGATTCTAGATCTACCCACAGGGTGTCACAGATTCTAGATCTACCCACAGGGTGTCACAGATTCTAGATCTACTCACAGGGTGTCACAGATTCTAGATCTACCCACAGGGTGTCACAGATTCTAGATCTACTCACAGGGTGTCACAGATTCTAGATCTACCCACAGGGTGTCACAGATTCTAGATCTACCCACAGGGTGTCACAGATTCTAGATCTACCCACAGGGTGTCACAGATTCCAGATCTACCCACAGGGTGTCACAGATTCTAGATCTACCCACAGGGTGTCACAGATTCTAGATCTACCCACAGGGTGTCACAGATTCTAGATCTACCCACAGGGTGTCACAGATTCCAGATCTACCCACAGGGTGTCACAGATTCTAGATCTACTCACAGGGTGTCACAGATTCTAGATCTACCCACAGGGTGTCACAGATTCTAGATATACTCACAGGGTGTCACAGATTCTAGATCTACCCACAGGGTGTCACAGATTCTAGATCTACCCACAGGGTGTCACAGATTCCAGATCTACCCATGGGATTTGAGATTTGTTGCTGTGTGAAGGTTCTCCGATTCTGAGTTTTGTATGCTACAAGGAATAAGTGTCTTGGAACAGGTGTGAGAAGTTTCTGGTGCCATTGTAGAATGACTGACATGAATTGGTACTTCTAGTTATTACTGGACTAGTAACTGCTACACACAATATATCTGGTGTACACAGTAATTAGTGTAACAGCACATTTATCATAGGTTACTTACTACAAGTTACGCTCAGAGGTGGCCCTACCACATATTACTGATACACTTACATGATAAAAAAAACAGGGAATAAACTATTTTATGTTGGAAATATACAACATAAAAAGATTATCTATACATCATTCTGGAAAGTAAGGCGTCCGTAAGAGAGTTTGTGCATGTGCTTTTTCAATCGCACCTAATGCATCCCTGCACACCTACTTAATCCTGTGTAAGCTCTAACACCTGTCTAATGGTAGGGGAACTCATTAATCCTGGATTAACGGCCTGAGGAGGCATGGGAGGTCACCAGGCTGTGTAGTCAGAGATTTAAGACAGTCTTCATCATAGTCTGGCTAACTCTCCATTTAGATTTGTTTTGTTCTAAAGTATGATGTAATGGCTTTTAAATGGGATGTTGATTTTAGAATTTAAATCATTGTATTTATTGATGTGTAAGGTATACACCCCTCCTCTCCACCAAACTTTCCCTGACCCTTACTATATTGACAGGTAAGGGATCCACTAAATCTTAATAATATTGGTAACAATAAGTGGTGATTACATTAATGGCTTTCCGTAGTGTTGAATCAATTTTACAAAAGTGCTTATAGATCAGGATAGCACCAATCATATCATAATGGCCTAGTTTTAATAATTCCGGTCGTTTGACACGGGTCTTTCGATGAAATTATTTTCTGGTTGTTATGTTGATGCCAATTAGGCAGTGATGTATACTTTCACATGGGGACAGTGCAAATATGGGATTACTCATGACCTGGCCTCATCATTCAGGTGACACAAGTAGCGGAGTATACTCAACCAATTAAAGAAATTATGAAATATTGATTTAAACATTTTTATGTTTGAAGATAAAATTATCGTGTCAATTGATTGATAATGCAGTTCCTCTGCCACTGTGTATTTGAAGTCTTGGTACAGAATGTCCCTGGTGAGCCAGTGTCATTCTACTACCAGGCTCCTGGTGAGCCAGTGTAATTCTACTACCAGGCCCCTTTTGAGCAAGTGCAAGTCCCACTGCCAGGCCCCTTGTGAGCCCTGTAAAGTCCCCTGCCAGATTCCTAGTGAGCTAGTGTAATTCCCATAGCCAGGCTGCAGAGCCTCTACCTGTGTATCTATACACATGGTCCACCCCGCCCCCAGGTGGCAGCACCTGAGGGTAGCTACTGTACGCCTGGTAGGTGAACCAGATATCCTGAGTCAGCTGATGACACAACAGGTAGATGTTCTAGTCATCAGTAGCAAGTCATCACTAACTCATTCTGACTACTCATTCTGGGTACAGATATATTGATGTCATAACTATCATCTCTGGCTTTCCATTCTAATCTTAAAATATATTGCTTTAAACCTGAATATATCTTATTTCAAAACACTTTCTAAAGAACTGACAAATATATAGCTATAGAATTTTGAATTTTTCCCTTGCTGAAATTTTATCTTCTTCTGCAGGAAGTAGATCTGAAATAATCGAACAAAAGGGAAAATTGTACAAATCAACAGTAAAGTGAGATGTCCTGGTTCATGACATTCCTTGTCAGCAATCATTTAAACTTACTGTATCATCAAGGACCAATCAAGACACTTAATATATGTGCATTTCTGCATAAGAAGTATATTCGTGTCAGACATTTATAGCATATAGCCTTCAATCGTCACTGACATACAGAAAGTCACAACCCCAGATCATTGAATTAATGAATGTTTTGACATTAGACATTTCATATCTATCTGTGATTAACCTGGTAAAGAGGCAGGAGTCACCAGTCTACCTGTCAGGAGTAGACTGGGGGGAGGGGGGGACAATACTTAACTCCCTGAGGTAAAGACAATTTTTGTCTGCACTTCAACAGGTCATAGTCTAAGAACCTCTATGGTGTGGTGTAATTATGCCAGGTCTCTGGCAATCAGGTTATTAATCTTTATTGACATACACCGTAAATTACATAACTTGTTAGCACTGCCTAGGTGAAGCTCCCCCTGTCCATAGTGAAGCTCTTGGATTGGCAGACACACTCAAGTGTAGGTTAAGTGGCATTCTGAGGGTATCATGCATGCACAAACTAGATAAGGGAGAAAATCTGATGGCCCCTAAAGTATAGGGGCTGAGATCTCCAGATAAATCACCATGGTTACTAAACTATCA
Organism: Pecten maximus; assembly: GCF_902652985.1. Taxonomy (NCBI): domain Eukaryota; kingdom Metazoa; phylum Mollusca; class Bivalvia; order Pectinida; family Pectinidae; genus Pecten; species Pecten maximus. The sequence continues at coordinate 16,160,891 of NC_047018.1, read as the reverse complement.
CCTGTCTGTCTGCCCCTATCCCTGTAAGATCCCTAGTACCTCGTTAACCTGCCCAGGTGTGTTGCCTTATTTTGAATTAAGTGAAATCTAACACTGTTGAGTTAAAAATGCTGTGTCTGCTTTGTACTGTAAGATGGGGTTTAGATCTGATGGTGTTGGTTGTTGTCTCTATCAGCTGTATCTAGTGTGTATTACCTGTAATTATTATCTTTATCTAGTTTATATCACCTGTACCAAATGTGTATTACCTGTAACATGTATTACCTGTAACTAAGCTGTATCACCTGTAATTATTATCTTTATCTAGTTTATATCACCTGTACCAAATGCGTATTACCTGTAACATGTATTACCTGTAATTATTATCTTTATCTAGTTTATATCACCTGTACTAAATGTGTATTACATGTAACATGTATTACCTGTAACTAAGCTGTATCACCTGTAATTAGTATCTTTATCTAGATTATATCACCTATACCAAATGTGTATTACCTGTAACATGAATTACCTGTAACTTTTATCTTATCACCTGCATCTAATATGTATTAGCTGTATCTAATATGTATTAGCCGTATCTAGTGTTTTATTTCCTATATCAGTATCAGAGCGTGGGGGGTTCTAGGTTAATTTTAGTGCTGATGTAAGAAGTTTGGTTATGCCTGTTTCCAGGTCAGACAGCTGGTTAGAGGAGTCTCTGATCCTCAACACAAATACACCTACAATAGGTGTCGCACACTATCAACTGTGATAACAGGGTGGATACCATCTGTCCCCTCTCACTGTCCCCTGTATAGTCCCCTCACTAACAGCTAGGGATGGGTATTGGCTCCATGTTAACAACGGCAGGTGCAAGCCAGAACCCCTTTTGTTCCAGATTTGAACACTAGTGATCACAACATTCCATTTAGGGTGATAACATATCTCCTCTGTCTGATTATTCTCACTGTGGTCGAATCAATAATGAGAATATTGGCGTTATATTTAGGTAGCACTGTAGCTAACATGGCTGTGAATTGTTTGCTATCTGAATTATACAAGTTTTTAATCCTGGTGGTAAATAATGTGATAATTAGCTCTCATCACTTGTGTCATTAATTATGTGTAGGTAGGTAACGCCAGCAGGTAGACGACATACAGTCAGACACACAGCCATCAACACGTCAGTGGTATATAAGGCTGCTTATCTCAGCTTACCACGACTAACTTTGATTAGCTGAACTGTAACAGTGTCTGTCAATGTTTGATGTTAGACACTGGTATGTTGTTAAGTATCTACAGGTAAAAATATGTACAAGTAGAAATATATATACAGCACAGATGATATTATTATAATATACTGTATTTATAACACTGATAAAATATGAACACAGATACATTCACCTAAGTAGTATAAACATTGATTAAATACCATATACAATGAAAAACCATAGACTAAATACCATATATAGGAGTCCCACAAATACCATATACCTGTAAAACCATAGACTAAATACCATATACCTGTAAAAACCATTGACTAAATACCATATACCTGTAAAAACCATTGACTAAATACCATATACATGTAAAAACCATAGACTAAATACCATATACATGTAAAAACCATTGACTAAATACCATATACATGCAAAAACCATAGACTAAATACCATATACCTGTAAAAACCATAGACTAAATACCATATACCTGTAAAAACCATTGGCTAAATACCATATACCTGTAAAAACCATTGGCTAAATACCATATACCTGTAAAAACCATTGACTAAATACCATATACATGTAAAAAACATAGACTAAATACCATATACATGTAAAAACCGTAGACTAAATACCATATACCTGTAAATACCATATACCTGTAAAAACCATAGACTAAATACCATATACATGTAAAAACCATTGACTAAATACCATATACATGTAAAAACCATAGACTAAATACCATATACCTGTAAAAACCATTGACTAAATACCATTTACATGTAAAAACCATTGACTAAATACCATATACCTGTAAAAACCATAGACTAAATACCATATATAGGAGTCTCACAAATATCATTATAATAAGACACTTTGACTGTCCCATGGGGTGTCTTCTATAGGTACTGCTAGTTGTTGAGGTGATTCTGGTGAAAATAGAATATTGTATGCAAATCTCAAAAAATTAATGAATGTATATTTTTAGTTAATTACAAGTTCATTTGAGAAACAGTAGTGGCATTACCAATTCCTTAGATACTGGAAATTGGAGGAAGTGGCAACAGTATCGAGGTCAGTTGATACTTAATTCTTCACAATTTTAAAGTTATGCAAGTTATGAATACACAGGTAAGGTGTCAAATATAATGATAAGGATGATAGTGATAGCTTGTATGGGAAATTTGAGAGATTTATGTATCAGAATGAGGCAGCATTATGCACAGCCTTGTCACTTTTACCCTTAGTGGCAATTAGCTGGCCTAGCTGTGTATGATTATGATGTAACGAATGTGTCACATGTGTTAATTAGGTGGCAGGTGTACGGAGATAACCCACCTGAAGTGTTTGTGTGGTCAACAGGAGTCACTGACACTGGTCAATACCTGGTTTGATAACATGTGTAAACCTTGAATGACCTGCACTGGTCCTGCTGGCCCTCACTACATGTATTTTATCTACAGCTTCTGATCTAAAGTATATGTGTGATGGTAATAGTCTCTTCTCACCCGGGGTCGGGCCATCACACTGTAGTAACAACACTTAACAGACCGTTAGTACAGGGGACGTTAGTACAGAGGTCGGGCCATCACACTGTAGTAACAACACAGACCATTAGTACAGAGGTCGGGCCATCACACTGTAGTAACAACACTTAACAGACCGTTAGTACAGGGGTCGGGCCATCACACTGTAGTAACAACACAGACCGTTAGTACAGGGGTCGGGCCATCACACTGTAGTAACAACACAGACCGGTAGTACAGGGGTCGGGCCATCACACTGTAGTAACAACACAGACCATTAGTACAGGGGTCGGCCATCACACTGTAGTAACAACACAGACCGTTAGTACAGGGGACGTTAGTACAGAGGTCGGGCCATCACACTGTAGTAACAACACAGACCGTTAGTACAGAGGTCGGGCCATCACACTGTAGTAACAACACAGACCGTTAGTACAGGGGTCGGGCCATCACACTAGTAACAACACAGACCGTTAGTACAGGGGTCGGGCCATCACACTGTAGTAACAACACAGACCATTAGTACAGGGGTCTGGCCATCACACTGTAGTAACAACACTTAACAGACCGTTAGTACAGGGGTCGGGCCATCACACTGTAGTAACAACACTTAACAGACCGTTAGTACAGGGGTCGGGCCATCACACTGTAGTAACAACACTTAACAGACCGTTAGTACAGGGGTCGGGCCATCACACTGTAGTACAAGCTCTGACATCATAGTACAGGCTCTGACACCATAGTACAGGCTCTTGACACCATAGTACAGGCTCTGGCCAATACACCATAGTACAGGCTCTGACACCATAGTACAGGCTCTGGCCAATACACCATAGTACAGGCTCTGACCAATACACCATAGTACAGGCTCTCACACCATTACAGGCTCTCACACCATAGTACAGGCTCTCACACCATAGTACAGGCTCTCACACCATAGTACAGGCTCTCACACCATAGTACAGGCTCTCGCACCATAGTACAGGCTCTCCCACCATATTGCAGGCTCTGGCCAATACACCATAGTACAGGCTCTCGCACCATAGTACAGGCTCTCACACCATAGTACAGGCTCTCACACCATAGTACAGGCTCTCACACCATAGTACAGTCTCTCACACCATGGTACAAGCTCTCACACTATAGTACATGCTCTCACACTATAGTACATGCTCTCACACTATAGTACATGCTCTCACACCATAGTACATGCTCTCGCACCATAGTACAGGCTCTCACACTATAGTGCAGGCTCTGGCCAATACACCATAGTACAGGCTCTCACACTATAGTACATGCTCTCACACTATAGTACATGCTCTGGCCAATACACCATAGTACAGGCTCTGGCCAATACACCATAGTACAGGCTCTCACACCATAGTACAGGCTCTCGCACCATAGTACAGGCTCTCACACCATAGTACTGGGTCTGGCCATCATGCCTATAGATACACAGGGTTAAAAGTTTTATAATCATCAATATGTTAGAGTTAGGTACCATAAAAGTACATATCAACCTCTTTCTTGGTCAGTTTTGTACTGGGTATGAATGACCTCTCCCCTCCCTTCTCTCTCCTCCCCCTTTCCCTCCAATACAGTTTACCTGGTGTATGTGCCAGGACAACCCTACTCCCCCCTCCAGAATAGACTTACCAGGTGTGTGTGGCTACTGGACAACCCTACCCTTCCCTACTCCCCCTCCAGAATAGACTTACCAGGTGTGTGTGGCTACTGGACAACTCTACCCTTCCCTACTCCCCCCTCCAGAATAGACTTACCAGGTGTGTGTGGGTACTTGGACACCCCTACCCTGGACCACACAACAGCCCTCCTCATTAATAATACATTACAGATTCCCCCAGAAACACTTTCGCAACTTGTTTTTTTTTTTATATTTTGTGATGTGAATGATTGATGTAGCTTTCAGGTAAGGTAAATCATTTTGGTGTAATTTCTGTTGATAACACATCAATGTTGCTGTTGATATTGTTTGAAAGAAACAATTGAGATGTTGACGAGATATTTGTGCAGTTATAGAAGATGATGAGATTATATGTATGAATGAATTACTCCGTACAGCGAGGTGAACAAGTCTGTTTATTAATGAACCGTTTCAGAATGATCTAACAGACAGAGCCACTAAGCTGTGAAGCTACGGCGGTTTTGTAGGATACGGTCCCATCATACACCCCACTCATTACCATTAAATTTTATAGCCATTCATATCGATTTTAATTTCTGTGGCCATCATCTATATCTAAAATACATCCATCTGATTTGAATAAATAGATATAAACAGCAATAATGTACATCCTGATGTATTTAAGTGTTATACACCTATTGATTGATAATTGCAGTACATTATTACTTCCTCTTTCATCTGTTGGGACATCTATGATGTCCCAGGTCGTCTGACAAACCGGCCCCGATACAGCCCCAGACCCCAAGACGATGTACCACAGACATATAAGTCTTTTCTCCCGGATTCCAGCCTATAAATGGAGTCATAGAAGTACTCAGTGTAGCTTTGATCTTACACGATACATACATACATTTATGATATCATTTTTACAAATGTTCATGGCAGGGTGTAGATAATAGGACTGTGAATTAATATAAGGTTGTCAATGGGTTTGAACCCTGTGCATGCTGTGTGTGAGACTAGTTAGTATACCCGATTAGGACGAGCTAACACTGCCAAATAAATCCTTTGATGTCTAAAAGCAGAGAAAATGGCTTTTATAGTAATAGAAAATGTAACATACTAATTTAGTCCTAATGTAAACATGCATTCTGCTCCAGGAGTACAAACAGAATACACCTTGCCAGGACAACAATGGACACTCCTCCCCCAGAGGATACATTACACAATAGATATCTTTTTATATGTGATTTCTGATGACCAGCCTCCACTTCTGACTTCCTGTGTTCCTCTGTCCCTCCATCTCAGCCTTCCTCTGTCCCTCCACATTGGCCTTCTTGTGTCTCTCCAGCTCAAACTTCCTGCATCTGTCTGCCTTTCTCTGTCCCTCCACATTGACCTTCTTGTGTCTCTCCAGCTCAAACTTCCTGCATCTGTCTGCCTTCCTCTGTCCCTCCACATTGGCCTTCTTGTGTCTCTCCAGCTCAAACTTCCTGCATCTGTCTGCCTTTCTCTGTCCCTCCACATCGGCCTTCTTGTGTCTCTCCAGCTCAAACTTCCTGTATCTGTCTGCCTTTCTCTGTCCCTCCACATTGACCTTCTTGTGTCTCTCCAGCTCAAACTTCCTGCATCTGTCTGCCTTCCTCTGTCCCTCCACATTGGCCTTCTTGTGTCTCTCCAGCTCAAACTTCCTGCATCTGTCTGCCTTTCTCTGTCCCTCCACATCGGCCTTCCCGAGTCACTCCACCTCAGCCTTCCCGACTCCCTCCATCTCAGCCTTCCTGACTCCAGCTCAACCTTCCTATATCCCTCTGCTTTTCTCTGTCCCTCCACCTCAACCTTCCTGTGTCTCTCCGCCCCATCCTTCCTACATCCCTCTGCCTTTCTCTGTCCCTCCACATCAGCCTTCCACGAGTCCCTCCACCTCAGCCTTCCTGAGTCTCTCCAGTTAAAATTTCCTACATCCGTCTGCCTTTCTCTGTCCCTCCACCTCAGCCTTCCCGAGTCCCTCCACCTCGGCCTTCCTGTGCCTCTCTGGCTCAAACTTTCTACATCCCTCTGCCTTTCTCTGTCCCTCCACATCAGCCTTCCTGAGTCTCTCCAGTTCAACCTTCCTACATCCCTCTGCCTTTCTTCATAGGTCTTCCTGTGTCTCTCTGGCTCAAACTTCTTACATCCTACATCACTCTGCCTTCCCGAGTCCCTCTGCCTCAGCCTTCCTTAGTCTCTCCGGCTCAAACTACCTACTTCCCTCTCTCCGGCTCAAACTACCTACTTCCCTTTGCCTAAAACTTCCTGCATCATTCTGCCTCAATTTTCCTATATTCCTCCACCTCGACCTTCCTGCATCCCTCTGGCTTGGCATTCCTGTGTCCCTGCTCCTCAGTCATCTGGGGTCCCTCTGCCTTGGTCTTCCTGTGTTGCTCTCTTCCCCACTTTTCCTGTAGTCCCATTTAATCACATTATGGACACTCCCTATCACCTCCTAAGTCCCAACACCCTGCCTGTATTCTCTTCTACCTCTTCTCAAACCACAAACTCCACCCCTACCACCTTACCACCTCACAAACCACCACCCAAACCACTCTGCCACACTTCAAACACCAACACCCTGCATATTCCCCTCTGCCACCTCTTAGGCCCTCACACCTTGTCTTTATTCTCCTCTACCACTTCTCAAACCACAAACTCCACCCTTGCCACTTTGCCACATCTCAAACCCCAACTCCTCTACCCCCTTTTAAATTCCCACCCCACAATTCTTTACCATGTCTTTTTGATTACAGATATGTAACATCCCCTATTTCACTTAAAAAAAAGCTAAAATTCTAAAAATTAATCTTGTGCACTACCTTTTGTATTCACAGGTGTAAGTGCTCATTAAGGTTCATATATCTTGTCTGATACTTGCCAAACACCTGTCATGTTCAACATGCTGCACACTAACCCAGACCAACCCCTTCTCCCCTCCCTTACCTTGAACAACAACAACCATAACCCCCTCCATCCAGGCCTCACCTGTATAGGTAGGTAAGTGCTGTAGGTGTGCACTAGGTATACCTGTACAAGTGAATGTGTACCAAGTCAGATTTGTCGATAATTCATGATCACAAAATTAGTGTAGCACATTTAGTTGATAGAAAGTCTTTAGAGATGTACTCACACAGGGTTCACACATCAAAGTCCGTGCAGGCAGACTTAACACAGGAGAGCTCGCATCTGATGGCAGGGATTTCCTCCCCTCCTGCTTAGTGCAGTGCCCAAGTGCATGTGTATGTGTGTGTATTACATGACTCTTCGGTTAGAGCCATCTCATGTTTTGGAGACCTCTAACATGTAATCAAGATTGTTGGAAGATCTCTCCTTCGATAATTTGCTGTATCTGTGTGTGCATGTACTTTTGGTTCCTAGTGCAAGAAATGTATTTCATTCATGAATTCATTTGAAAAAGTAGAAAGGACGAAAAATTTATATGATAAGGAAATTTAAAAATAATCCAAAAAATTAATGTGTTCCGGGAAATGGGGTTTAGCAAGAAGTTAGCAATTAAAGAGATTGTGAGAGAGAGAGGGAGAGAGAGAGAGCAGGAAGAACTAGACAAGGAAGATGTATAAGATAAAGATTAACATTATGAAGGAGGTAGACACAGAAAATGGTTACAGTTTAGGCTCAATTATTACTTATAGATTAGTGTGGTGGAGGCCAATAGAATACCTAAAATAGAAGTCATTAAACTTTCTGGCTACTAAAATTCAGCTAATGGCCCACTTCCAAAACCAGAGAACCAGGCCTTCATGATGAAAATAGCAGTCTAATGTTGATATAGGGAATTGATAGCTTCAGGTCAAAGTAACTTTCTGTATTATATTCACTCCATAACTTGTACTGTATACCATACCTTGTACTGTATACCAAACATTGTTATGTATACCATACCTTGTACTGTATACCATACCTTATACTGTATACCATACCTTGTACTGTATACCTTACCTTGTACTGTATACCATATCTTGTGATGTATACCATACCTTGTACCGTATACCATACCTTGTACTGTATACCATACCTTGTACTGTATACCATACCTTGTACTGTATACCATATCTTGTGATGTATACCATTCCTTTTACTGTATACCATACCTTGTACTATATACCATACCTTGTACTGTATACCATACCGTGTGATGTATACCATACCTTGTACCGTATACCATACTTTGTACTGTATACCATACCTTGCGCTATGTACCATACCGTGTACTGTATACCATACCTTGCGCTATGTACCATACCGTGTACTGTATACCATACCGTGTGATGTATACCATTCCTTTTACTGTATACCATACCTTGTACTGTATACCATACCTTGTACTATATACCATACCGTGTACTGTATACCATACATTGTGATGTATACCATACCTTGTACCGTATACCATACCTTGTACTGTATACCATACCTTGCGCTATGTACCATACCTTGTGATGTATATATCATACATTGTAATGTATACCACACCTTGTACTGTAGACCATGATTTTGGTGGTATATGATCTGATTTATAGTAATTAAAATGTAACTTTCTGTATACAAAATTACTTTGTATTTTTAATAAAATATGTGAGCGGGTGATTTGAAGTCAGATGAGTTTGATACACTTGTTTGATATGCCCAGTGGTTCCATTGTCACCGCCCTTACTCTCACTACAGATTATAACCCACATTTGACCTAGATGTGTATGACCTAGATGTGTACGAGTCCCCATGTTAATCTATATTTTGGGTATATTCTGCCCTCATTTAATTGATTTTTAGTTTGAATTATGGTTTCATTTTTGTCGGGATAATGAAAAAATGCTGTAAAACTTCTTTTACCTTGAATATTTTGTGAAAAATGCAATTACTCTATGTTAGTACATGTAATAGGTAGGTAATTATTGTCGGTTCAATATTAATGGGTTGGGTGAAAACAATCGTCAATATCTCATTAATTACGATTATGACCGTGAAAACAAAACAATGTAAGGTATTTCTTAGTTCATTTACTCACCTTGAGAGTAGTTTCCCTGATAACTGGACATATTCTTTTCGTATAGGATAATTTTGGTTTAAGGTATAACATTGTACTATACAATATATCTATGTAATATATAGGATAGTTTTGGTATAAAGTATAACATTGTACTATACAATATATCTATGTAATATATAGGATAATTTTGGTATAAAGTATTACATTGTACTATACAATATATCTATGTAATATATAGGATAGTTTTGGTATAAAGTATAACATTGTACTATACAATATATCTATGTAATATATAGGATAATTTTGGTATAAAGTATTACATTGTACTATACAATATATCTATGTAATATATAGGATAATTTTGGTATAAAGTATTACATTGTACTATACAATATATCTATGTAATATATGGGATAATTTTGGTATAAAGTATTACATTGTACTATACAATATATCTATGTAATATATGGGATAGTTTTGGTATAAAGTATTACATTGTACTATACAATATATCTATGTAATATATAGGATAATTTTGGTATAAAGTATTACATTGTACTATATAATATATCTATGTAATATATAGGATAGTTTTGGTATAAAGTATAACATTGTACTATATAATATATCTATGTAATATATAGGATAATTTTGGTATCAAGTATAACATTGTACTTTTGTAGTACATATGATAATTTTGGTATCAAGTATAGTTTTTGTACTATACGATATAAAGATTTCGAGATTGCTGTATATCAGATTTGTTTACATTATTGAGAATAACATGTCTGTTTTACAACATGTATTAGCTCCAGGTGTTACAGTTGATATTCGTTACAAGTTCAAAAGAATAAGACATTGTTTAGGTGGTCAATGACACACCTGGTGGCCCGGGGGTGGGACCATTCAGCCTGTATCCCTCGGGGTCTGAGCATATCAAGAGATAGTCCTGTTTCTTACTATGTTAAACATGACAAACAATTGTCAGTCAGCAGGATTTCTCCTTGACACTACAATTCAGAAGTAGGACAGAGAGGGTGTCAAGGTCATTGGTAGGGTAGTAAGGGTTGACATTATAATGCAGAAGTAAGATAGATGCAAAGTAAACTGCTCTCAGACATAGACAAGGTAAATCATACAAACACCAATGATTTATTAGATATTCTCCAAACACATTGTGATAATATTTTTTTTTTTTTTTTTTTATAATTCATTTTTTATTTTGAAATCATGGTGTATAATACATATACACTGTACATGTATAATCACATACACATAACACACAGCGACAGTATTACATTAATGTTCATATTTTTACAATTGCATTCTCATTCACTCATAGAGTACGTAATATATATTCCTACATACAAACATATATCCTCACATACAACATTTTAAAACTTATTCATTGTATCAATACAGTGCATTCCACTTAATCGGGTAACGCTTAATCGGGTATTTCGTTTAATTGGGTAAAATTTCAAAAACCAAAACCATTTTCTCTTAAATCATGTTAAAAAAATTCGTTTAATTGGGTTGGAAACGTCGTATTTTTCGGTTATTCGAATAGAACAATCGGGACAAAAAATAGAAATGCTCCGATTTTCACGAAAGTCATCGCGTATTTCTTTAAGTTTTAGACATTTATCAACAAATAGTGTAATTTTGATGGTTAAAATGTCAAAAAACGGTTAAATATTACCTTAAACGGTAATGTTATGTCGGGGTTTTGTCATGTTCAGAACTGTGTTGTTGTTGATTCGAATTCTGCCTCGTGTGGTTTTTCCCCCAACAGGAAGTCGACTAAGAATTGTGGGTAAAATTAAATGTTATTTTTAGAGTCAGCAGCAGGCAAAACGTAATGGGGTTTTAAAAGCATAATTAAGCGACTAGACAATTAAACTTTTACGTCTGGGATGTAAAATCTACGAAGCAGAAACCAAAACAATAGGTTTTGACCTGGGTCTGATATTGCTACAGATCGATTGATATCGTATGTGGCGAATCCAAAGTGAGGGGTTCGCCACGGGGAAATGTGACAACACCGGTACACAGGTGAGTTAAAAATCAGTAGCGAGCAGTAAAAGGACAGACGCCCGACGTTAGCTCATAATTCCTATTCAGGTAAGGATTAGAACTGGTTAATAAAAGACATTACATTGGATTTCGTGTTGTTTTATCAGTGACTGCCAGTGTCAAGTTCGTATAAATTTATACCACAGGAAACGACCTAAATAAACTCGGTTTCTCCGATCTCTGTGCTTTGGTAATTGGAAATAATATGGAATATTTTAAACTTCAAAGCGAACATAGAAATGTGTCAATGATAAACATAAATGATTTTAGCTGCAATTGTCGACGAGTCCTTAGATCGTATGTCAAATTAGGAACACATGGATGAAACGGGGATGTATGACCCCCCGATTTGAGGTGCTACGATTGCACTGTGCCGCGAATAAGAAAATCATTAAGGTTTTGTTGTTTTAATACACACATTTTTATACAATTAGTAATAGTAATCTGACAATTTGACATCAGTAAAAACACAAACAAAAACACCGTTTATTAACAATAATAACGCAAATATTTTCATCCAAAATCGACCCAAGTCTAACAACCATTACGGACCAAATCCAAGATGGCGACGTGCATTTCGGCTTATCGGGTAAGTCGGTTAATCGGGTAAAAAGTCCCCGCAAATAGGCAACCCGATTAAGCGGAATGCACTGTATTCATATTCATTTATTGTTTCATTTACACCCATACACCCATGCATACATACTAGTATATCCACTCTCACACTGAAACATAACATATTTAAGAGAAAGGAAGAAGGGAAGGAGGAGGAAAAAAAAGAAAAAAAGTGGTGATAGAAACAAGGAGAATAGTTGCGGTTAATTTGAATACATGTACAAATAGAAAATTATTTATTTCTGTAGAGAGATAGAAATTAAAAAGAGTTTCCTTTAGGGTAGAGATGTGGGGAGTAATATTCATAGTGGCATAGGTTTAGTTACAAATAGAATATAATAGTGTTTGTAAACTGTCAGGAATAAGTTTTGGCTATTAAATATCAAGACAAATAAGGTTTTTCCATTTACACCAAGTATTCGCGAATTTTGCTTTGAAAATATCATTCTGACCGTTTGATATGAATTTCTGCGTATTGTAGTAATCTTTTATGTTGTTTATACCATACCTTGTACTGTATACCATACATTGTGATGTATACCATACCTTGCACTGTATACCATTCCTTGTACTGTATACCATACCTTGTACTGTATACCATACCGTGTGATGTATACCATACCTTGTACTGTATACCATACCTTGTACTGTATACCATACCTTGTAATGTATACCATAACTTGTACTTTATACCATACCTTCTACTGTATACCATACCTTGTACTGTATACCATTCCTTGTACTGTATACCATTCCTTGTACTATATACCATACCTTGTACTGTATACCATACCGTGTGATGTATACCATACCTTGTACTGTATACCATACCTTGTACTGTATACCATACCTTGTACTGTATACCATACCGTGTGATGTATACCATACCTTGTACTGTATACCATACCTTGTACTGTATACCATACCTTGTAATGTATACCATAACTTGTACTTTATACCATACCTTCTACTGTATACCATACCTTGTACTGTATACCATTCCTTGTACTGTATACCATTCCTTGTACTGTATACCATTCCTTGTATTGTATACCATACATTGTGATGTATACCATACCTTCTACTGTATACCATACCTTGTACTGTATACCATACCTTGTACTGTATACCATACCTTGTACTGTATACCATTCCTTGTACTGTATACCATACCGTGTGATGTATACCATACCTTGTACTGTATACCATACCTTGTACTGTATACCATTCCTTGTACTGTATACCATACCTTGTAATGTATACCATACCTTGTACTGTATACCATACCTTGTACTGTATACCATACCTTGTACTGTATACCATACCGTGTGATGTATACCATACCTTGTGTTGTATACCAAACATTGTGATGTATACCATATCTTGTACTATATACCATACCGTGTGATGTATACCGTACCTTGTACTGTATACCATACCGTGTGATATATACCATACCTTGTACTGTATACCATACCTTGTGATATATACCGTACCTTGTACTATATACCATACCTTGTGATGTATATCAAACGTGATGTATACCATACCTTGTACTGTATACCATACCTTGTGATATATACCGTACCTTGTACTATATACCATACCTTGTGTTGTATACCAAACGTGATGTATACCATACCTTGTACTGTATACCATACCTTGTGATATATACCGTACCTTGTACTATATACCATACCGTGTGATGTATACCATACCTTGCGCTGTATACCATACCTTGTACTGTATACCATACATTGTGATGTATACCATACCTTGTACTGTATACCATACCTTGCGCTGTATACCATACCTTGTGATTTATATCATACATTGTAATGTATACCACACCCTGTGCTGTAGACCATGATTTTGGTGGTATATGATCTGATTTATAGTAATTAAGATGTAACTTTCTGTATACAAAATTACTTTGTATTTTTAATAAAACTTAGTTGATAAAGACAGTAGGACAGTTTGAAATATGTGAGCCGGTGATTTGAAGTCAGATGAGTTTGATATGCCCAGTGGTTCCATTGTCACCGCCCTTACTCTCACTAGAGATTATAACCCACATTTGACCTAGATGTGTATGACCTAGATGTGTATGAGTCCCCATGTTAATCTATATTTTTGGGTATATTCTGCCCTCATTTAATTGATTTTTAGTTTGAATTATGGTTTCATTTTTGTCGGGATGATGAAAAAATGCTGTAAAACTTCTTTTACCTTGAATATTTTGTGAAAAATGCAATTACTCTATGTTAGTAATTGGTAGGTAATTATAATCGGTTCAATATTAATGGGTTGGGTGAAAACAATCGTCAATATCTCATTAATTACGATTATGGCCGTGAAAACAAAACAATGTAAGGTATTTCTTAGTTCGTTTACTCACCTTGAGAGTAGTTTCCCTGATAACTGGACATATTCTTTTCATGAATGTCTAAAATCCTATGACTTTAAAATGAGATAAATTTATAGCATAAAACATTGTACTATATAATATAGCTATGTGATACATATGATAATTTTGGTATCAAGTATAGTTTTTGTACTATACGATATAAAGATTTCGAGATTGCTGTATATCAGATTTGTTTACATTATTGAGAATAACATGTCTGTTTTACAACATGTATTAGCTCCAGGTGTAACAGTTGATATTTGTTATATGTTCAAAAGAATAAGACATTGTTTAGGTGGTCAATGACACACCTGGTGGCCCGGGGGTGGGACCATTCAGCCTGTACCCCTCGGGGTCTGAGCATATCAAGAGATAGTCCTGTTCTTACTATGTTAAACATGATAAACAATTGTCAGTCAGCAGGATTTCTCCTTGACACTACAATTCAGAAGTAGGACAGAGAGGGCATCAAGGTCATTGGTAGGGTAGTAAGGGTTGACATTATAATGCAGAAGTAGGATAGAAGCAAAGTAAACTGCTCTCAGACATAGACAAGGTAAATCATACAAACACCAATGATTTATTAAATATTCTCCAAACACATTGTGATAATATTGAAATACCTATGTCTTAGAAATAAATCTGTTCCATACATATGAATGATTGGTAGGGGGTACCAGGCTTCAGCCTCCATCCCCTTTGCATATTCTTACACATATATTTGAGTGGAAGTGGCGGGGAAAGAAATGAGACATGCCTTGTTAGGGAGTGTGATGTTGGTACTGGGAGGAGATGGTAGAGAGGGGGAGGAACAGGCTTGATAGGAAACACTGCCATGGAGTTTGTAGTATTGATCTGTGATGAGTAATGTACCTGTCAAAGCTTAATGAATAGAATTCCTCGCCAGACAGAGGACATCTTAAGTGGGGCTCATTAGGGGAACGATTCCATAGTTGACCTCAGCTTCTCTACAGCTTTAAGCTTCTTGATTTCTAAAGTTTCTAAATAGTCACCAGTAATTGTCTACCTGAATGACCTTAGCTGTGGTCATCTGTCATCAGGCAAAGGAAGTGCCACAAAAGCCAGATCTTTGATTTGCCTACAGCGCTTGTCTGAGACAAGCCTCTGACTGTGGGGGACCCCAGACAGAGACCGCCAGACATGTCGCAGATGAGGAGAGAGAAACTTCACAATTATTCTGGCTTAAATGCATTTGGAAACTGTTTTTCTCATTAAAAATAAAAATTGTTGAAGTAGGGGGTTTTGTGTGACAGATCAATTATTCCTAATTCCCCCAGTCCAGTCGGGAGGGCTAGGGTGTCGATCTGTGATTGTGATGTCGCCCTCTATAGTACACAGTAGTGACATCACTATGGGAGGGGTTAGGATCGTGATTGTGATGTCACCTCTATAGTACACAGTAGTGACATCACTATGGGAGGGGTTAGGATCGTGATTGTGATGTCGCCCTCTATAGTACACAGTAGTGACATCACTATGGGAGGGTTAGGATCGTGATTGTGATGTCGCCCTCTATAGTACACAGTAGTGACATCACTATGGGAGGGTTAGGATCGTGATTGTGATGTCGCCCTCTATAGTACACAGTAGTGACATCACTATGGGAGGGGTTAGGATTGTGATTGTGATGTCGCCCTCTATAGTACACAGTAGTGACATCACTATGCGAGGGGTTAGGATCGTGATTGTGATGTTGCCCTCTATAGTACACAGTAGTGACATCACTATGCGAGGGGTTAGGATCGTGATTGTGATGTCGCCCACTTCTATAGTACACAGTAGGTAATGCCACCAATTCGGTCATCACCCCTCTCATAGTGTTGACAATTGCTGTTATATTGAAAATAGATATGTGTTAGTAATTAACAGTTCAATGTGACAAACTGGTACTGCCTGAACTATAATACACACAACTTTATGTGGCCAGTAAATATCCTCTGTTGATATTCCATTTTGTGAGAGAGAACTATACAAATGGCTGTTTGATGACTTAATGTGGGTGAATGTTCTTCATACCATAAGTAGACTGATCTGATATAGTTCTACCTCAATATTGATTTCAAGGACAGTGAACCTCTTCACCTCTCTCCTTTGGGGATGACATCATGGTAAGAGTTCCCCACCTTTCTACCCACCTTGAAATACTTACATTAGATATTCCCCTGAACAAATTTCACTGAAATTTTGCAGAAACCTTCCATGACTCAAGACGAACCAAAATGTGTATAAAATGGTCCTGAACCCCAGGGGTCTGAGATCAGATTGAAAAAAATCTACTTATGGTAGAATCCTACTCATGGTAGGGTCTACTATAGATAGGGAACTCACATTTTTGACCATCATCTCTAATTTGTATTGGATTTTTCAAACAATTTTCAACCCCAGGGGCTGAAGGGCATTCATTGTCCAGAGTAATCTTATTGGATTTTTTTGATAATTTTCTTTTCCATAATCAGATATACTTGACATAACTTTTGATTGTTTGAAGGGTCTAGACATTTTACCAAGGTTTCATATTCCCAGGGGGAGGGAGTGCAGCTTAGTTTATATAGGGAATTTTACGAGGGAAATGATGCTTTCAGGTATATTTTGTTCAACTCTAACTTATTGGAATTATGAGTTATAATAGTAAGATCCATATATACTGGAAACCAATACCAATTATAAATGTAACGCTTTGATGATTGTTTATTCCAAACTTCATGGAACATGCTGGAGAAGATTTGTCTGAGGACAACATCCCTACTTTACTAGGTTTTAGGACAACTTCCAGACTTTACTGGGTTTTAGGACAACATCCAGGCTTTATGGGGTTTGAGGACAACATTCTGACTTTACTGGATTTGAGGACAACATCCTGACTTTATTGGGTCTTAGGACAACATCCTTAATTTATTCAGTTTTAGGACAACATCCTTAATTTATTCAGTTTTAGGACAACATCCTGACTTCACTTGATTCTTGATTTTGAGATGACATCTTGTATGTTACATGAATTGGGAACAGAAGCTTTTGACATTGATAGTTTATGACCCAGTTTTGAAGTCCTGATTCCTTGGTTTAGATATTCTAATCCAACATGACCTTGAAGGTGTGAAGGAGACACACTGTACAGACTTCTTATGGATGTGTTTTTGTAGCTGGTGAGGCGTTAGCTGTGTTAAATCTCTGCCCCGTGGAGTTGAAGTAGATGAATATTAAGATCTATGTAGAAAGGCTAACAACACTTCTAGTTGTTGAATTTTTCTTGGACTAAAAAATCCAACTTCACAAGATCGACACTTGAAGTGTTAAGATCTCCGGCAAACCTAAGAGGTACAGATTTCAGCAATGTCATAAAAGTTTGAATTTTAGTTTGGGTAGAGATGTATTGGATATAAGGGCTTGTGTTGATGTTTAAATCAGATCTGATTAGGTATTCCAATAAACCTTCCTGTCTGGTACTACTACTGTTCTCAGGTCATGTGTGCAAGGTTACAGGGTCGGTCTGGGCTGGGGAAGGGGAGGAGTGTCCAACAAGGTTACAGGGCCGGTCGGGGCTAGGGGAAGGGGAGGAGTGTCCAACAGGGTTACAGGGTCGGTCAGGGCTAGGGGAAGGGGAGAAGTGTCCATCAGGGTTACAGAGTCGGTCTGGGATAGGAAAGGGGGAGGAGTGTCCAACAAGGTTACAGGGTCGGTCTGGGCTGGGGAAGGGGAGGAGTGTACATCAGGGTTACAGGGTCGGTCTGGGATAGGGAAGGGGAGAAGTGTCCAACAAGGTTACAGGGTCGGTCTGGGATAGGGAAGGGGAGGAGTGTCCAACAAGGTTACAGGGTCGGTCAGGACTGGGGAAGGGGAGGAGTGTCCAACAAGGTTACAGGGTCGGTCAGGACTGGGGAAGGGGAGGAGTGTCCAACAGGGTTACAGGGTCGGTCTGGGATAGGGAAGGGGAGGAGTGTCCAACAAGGTTACAGGGTCGGTCTGGGATGGGGAAGGGGAGGAGTGTCCAACAAAGTTACAGGGTCAGTCTGGGCTGGGGAAGGGGAGGAGTGTCCAATAGGGTTACAGGGTCGGTCTGGGCTGGGGAAGGGGAGGAGTGTCCAACAAAGTTACAGGGTCAGTCTGGGCTGGGGAAGGGGAGGAGTGTCCAATAGGGTTACAGGGTCGGTCTGGGATAGGGAAGGGGAGGAGTGTCCAACAGGGTTACAGGGTCGGTCTGGGCTGGGGAAGGGGAGGGGTGTCCAACAAGGTTACAGGGTCGGTCTGGGCTGGGAGAAGGGGAGGAGTGTCCAACAGGGTTACAGGGTCGGTCTGGGATAGGGAAGGGGAGGAGTGTCCAACAGGGTTACAGGGTCGGTCTGGGATAGGGAAGGGGAGGAGTGTCCAACAAGGTTACAGGGTCGGTCTGGGCTGGGAGAAGGGGAGGAGTGTCCAACAGGGTTACAGGGTCGGTCTGGGCTAGGGAAGGGGAGGAGTGTCCAACAAGGTTACAGGGTGGTGATGGTTTGGGCTGTTGAGGGTGGTGTAAATCAAGGTCAGAGGGGGATGCCCAGACAGACCTTTTCATTACCTATATTGAGACCCACTTACTTAAAAGTTTGAATTTTAGTTTGGGTAGAGATGTATTGGATATAAGGGCTTGTGTTGATGTTTAAATCAGATCTGATTAGGTATTCCAATAAACCTTCCTGTCTGGTACTACTACTGTTCTCAGGTCATGTGTGCAAGGTTACAGGGTCGGTCTGGGCTGGGGAAGGGGAGGAGTGTCCATCAGGGTTACAGGGTCGGTCTGGGATAGGGAAGGGGAGGAGTGTCCAACAAGGTTACAGGGTCGGTCTGGGATAGGGAAGGGGAGGAGTGTCCAACAAGGTTACAGGGTCGGTCAGGACTGGGGAAGGGGAGGAGTGTCCAACAAGGTTACAGGGTCGGTCAGGACTGGGGAAGGGGAGGAGTGTCCAACAGGGTTACAGGGTCGGTCTGGGATAGGGAAGGGGAGGAGTGTCCAACAAGGTTACAGGGTCGGTCTGGGCTGGGGAAGGGGAGGAGTGTCCAACAAAGTTACAGGGTCAGTCTGGGCTGGGGAAGGGGAGGAGTGTCCAATAGGGTTACAGGGTCGGTCTGGGCTGGGGAAGGGGAGGAGTGTCCAACAAAGTTACAGGGTCAGTCTGGGCTGGGGAAGGGGAGGAGTGTCCAATAGGGTTACAGGGTCGGTCTGGGCTGGGGAAGGGGAGGGGTGTCCAACAAGGTTACAGGGTCGGTCTGGGCTGGGGAAGGGGAGGAGAGTCCAACAGGGTTACAGGGTCGGTCTGGGCTGGGAGAAGGGGAGGAGTGTCCAACAGGGTTACAGGGTCGGTCTGGGCTAGGGAAGGGGAGGAGTGTCCAACAAGGTTACAGGGTGGTGATGGTTTGGGCTGTTGAGGGTGGTGTAAATCAAGGTTAGATGGGGATGCCCAGACAGACCTTTTCATTACCTATATTGAGACCCACTTACTTATATAAATATATTGGTGTAGACATGACCTCGTGTCGGATCAGCTCAATGTCTGACAGAATCTATAGTAGATGCTCCATATAATACCAGAAGACAAATTTAGACACATTTTCTTATTTGTAGGTTATCAATCTACCAATGCCAGACATATCCCAGACAGAATCTGGAGTAGGGGGGTTTCTCCACACAATCTGGAGTAAGGGGGTTTCTCCACACAATCTGGAGTAAGGGGGTTTCTCCACACAATCTGGAGTAAGGGGGTTTCTCCACACAATCTGGAGTAAGGGGGGTTTCTCCACACAATCTGGAGTAAGGGGGTTTCTCCACACAATCTGGAGTGAGGGGGTTTCTCCACACAATCTGGAGTAGGGGGGGTTTCTCCACACAATTTGGAGTAAGGGGGCTACTCCACACAATCTGGAGTGAGGGGGTTTGTCCACACAATCTGGAGTAGGGGGGTTTCTCCACACAATCTGGAGTAAGGGGGCTTCTCCACACAATCTGGAGTGAGGGGGTTTCTCCACACAATCTGGCCTTGGTGTTCAATACATCATCTATATCAGTAACCTGTTAAACAAACTGAAGAAATATATATATATCGTCAAACATCTGTACTAACTAAACACATGGCTTATAGGTTAATGCTTTGTAGAAGATCAGTATAGGTTAACTCAGGTCATAGGTTAACTCCATCACCCCACCCAACCAACCCCCTACCCCTACCCCCAGGTAAGAGGGTAAACCTTCTGAGAATAGGTCAAACAGTTATAAACAGGAGTAGTTTGTATGTTACTGATTGAAACCCCCAACATTGCGTAACGTTTCAACATTACTGTTATGGGAAATATTCCATCAGATACATCTGCCACATGACCTATAGAAACAGTATGTGGGGAGGGGGGATCAGATGTTAGGAGTCAAGGTCATATGACATAATAATAAACATTTAACCATTAAATCAGCATCTCTGGCATTTTATTGGATAGTGTTTAACTTCAGTTTCAAACAGAACCCCATGTTAAGGTGTAGCTCTTTTAGTTTTGAAGGTAAGATATTTGATGGTGAGAGTTGATACCTGAAATTGATCGTCTGGTGCTTGCTCAGTGGTGTCCATGTAGTCAAAACCGTTCATGTTATAAAAAAAACAAGACTTATGATGTTCTGTTAAATGTTAAACAGGAAAATATCAGTGAAGATGTTAATTCTGTCTCCAGCCAGGTCAAACTGGCATTTCTTCTTATAATAGGCCATGTATTTAACTATTAAAATTAGTGGTAGGGTTACAATGGTCAATTTGACCTCTATATATTACTGGTAGTGATACAGTGGTCAGTTTTATAAATTGGTCAGTTAATTCCTTGTAGTAGATCAATACAGGTAGTGATACAGAGGTCAGTTTGACCTCCCTATTACTGGTGGTTGTATGACAGTGGTCAGTTTGATGTCTAGGTATAAGTGGTAAATCATACAATGGTGAGTTTGACCTGTATTTACTGTACTACAGGTAGCCATTGTTTCTATTCCCAAATCATTTACTAACATTGTTTGGTGATTTAGGGACCCATTCCTTTGCCGTGAGTCATCCTCCCTGGTCAATAACTTCAACTTAGAACAAAAATGTTTTCAGACAAGAAACACAAAGATTGCTTTTATTATTGAGGAATCATTGAATTTAGTAGCTGTACATCTGAAAGTGATGTCCCTCAGTAATACTGCTTCCTCTATGATGAAATAATAAAACATCTAAAGAACTGTGTTACTGACAATCTCCAGTGCTGGCTCACACGTCTGAGATGACATTTTTTGTGGTAGATGTGGACAATTTGGCATCCACTCCATAGAACATCTGTAAAATCCAATATAAGGTGGACTGATCCCCGTCACCAGACTCTGATTCCTGTTTGATAATCACTATTACATTAGGCTATTAAGACTGGCTGACTAGTAGTTACACTTGGTCCCCTCTGTGAACTGGCTGACTAACAGTTACACACATTCCCTTCTGTTAACTGGTTCAATAGTAGTAACACATGTTCCTCTCTGTGGACTGATCCACTAGTAGTAACACATGTTCCTCTCTGTGGACTGATCCACTAGTAGTTACACATGTTCCCTCTGTGGACTGGTCCATAAGTAGTAACACATGTTCCCTCTGTGGACTGGTCCACTAGTAGTAACACATGTTCCCTCTGTGGACTGGTCCACTAGTAGTTACACATGTTCCCCTCTGTGGACTGGCCCACTAGTAGTTACACATGTTCCCCTCTGTGGACTGGTCCACTAGTAGTTACACATGTTCCCCTCTGTGGACTGGTCCACTAGTAGTAACACATGTTCCCCCTGTGGACTGGTCAATAAGTAGTAACACATGTTCCCTCTGTGGACTGGCCCACTAGTAGTAACACATGTTCCCCTCTGTGGACTGGTCCACTAGTAGTTACACATGTTCCCCTCTGTGGACTGGTCCACTAGTAGTAACACATGTTCCCCCTGTGGACTGGTCAATAAGTAGTAACACATGTTCCCTCTGTGGACTGGCCCACTAGTAGTAACACATGTTCCCCTCTGTGGACTGGTCCACTAGTAGTAACACATGTTCCCTCTGTGGACTGGCCCACTAGTAGTAACACATGCTCCTCTCTGTGGACTGATCCACTAGTAGTAACACATGTTCCCCTCTGTGAACTGGCCCACTAGTAGTAACACATGTTCCCCTCTGTGGACTGATCCACTAGTAGTAACACATGTTCCCCTCTGTGGACTGGTCCACAAGTAGTAACACACATTCCCCTCTGTGATCTGGCCCACTAGTAGTAACACATGTTCCCCTCTGTGGACTGGCCCATAAGTAGTAACACATGTTCCCTCTGTGGACTGATCCACTAGTAGTAACACATGTTCCTCTCTGTGGACTGGTCCACTAGTAGTAACACATGTTCCCTCTGTGGACTGGCCTACTAGTAGTAACACATGTTCCTCTCTGTGGACTGGTCCATAAGTAGTTACACATGTTCCCTCTGTGGACTGGCCCATAAGTAGTAACACATGTTCCCCTCTGTGGACTGGTCCATAAGTAGTAACACACATTCCCCTCTGTGGACTGATCCACTAGTAGTAACACATGTTCCCTCTTTGGACTGGTCCACTAGTAGTAACACATGTTCCCCTCTGTGAACTGGTCCACTAGTAGTTACACATGTTCCCTCTGTGGACTGGTCCATAAGTAGTAACACATGTTCCTCTCTGTGGACTGGCCCTCTAGTAGTTACACATGTTCCCCTCTGTGGACTGGCCTACTAGTAGTTACACATGTTCCCCTCTGTGGACTGGCCTACTAGTAGTTACACATGTTCCCCTCTGTGGACTGGCCTACTAGTAGTTACACATGTTCCCCTCTGTGGACTGGCCCACTAGTAGTAACACATGTTCCCTTCTGTTAACTGGCCCACTAGTAGTAACACATGTTCCCCTCTGTGGACTGGTCCACTAGTAGTTACACATGTTCCCTCTGTGGACTGGCCCATAAGTAGTAACACATGTTCCCTCTGTGGACTGGTCCACTAGTAGTAACACATGTTCCCTCTGTGGACTGGTCCACTAGTAGTTACACATGTTCCCTCTGTGGACTGGCCTACTAGTAGTAACACATGTTCCTCTCTGTGGACTGGTCCATAAGTAGTTACACATGTTCCCTCTGTGGACTGGCCCATAAGTAGTAACACATGTTCCCCTCTGTGGACTGGTCCATAAGTAGTAACACACATTCCCCTCTGTGGACTGATCCACTAGTAGTAACACATGTTCCCTCTTTGGACTGGTCCACTAGTAGTAACACATGTTCCCCTCTGTGAACTGGTCCACTAGTAGTTACACATGTTCCCTCTGTGGACTGGTCCATAAGTAGTAACACATGTTCCTCTCTGTGGACTGGCCCTCTAGTAGTTACACATGTTCCCCTCTGTGGACTGGCCTACTAGTAGTTACACATGTTCCCCTCTGTGGACTGGCCTACTAGTAGTTACACATGTTCCCCTCTGTGGACTGGCCCACTAGTAGTAACACATGTTCCCTTCTGTTAACTGGCCCACTAGTAGTAACACATGTTCCCCTCTGTGGACTGGTCCACTAGTAGTTACACATGTTCCCTCTGTGGACTGGCCCATAAGTAGTAACACATGTTCCCTCTGTGGACTGGTCCACTAGTAGTAACACATGTTCCCTCTGTGGACTGGTCCACTAGTAGTTACACATGTTCCCCTCTGTGGACTGGCCCACTAGTAGTTACACATGTTCCCCTCTGTGGACTGGTCCACTAGTAGTTACACATGTTCCCCTCTGTGGACTGGCCTACTAGTAGTTACATAAGTTACCCTCTGATCTGGCTGACCTGGTAAATACATGTTACTGGAAGTATGATTTGAGTCCGATCAGGCAGGGAATCGAACCCGGGCCACCTAGGTGAAAGGCAAGTGTGTTACCACTGTGCAACCTGACCACTGTATAGAGTGAATTTACTCTAACCCCTGAAATTTTGTTATGGATGTGTTTCTATGATTGATAAGAACTTTAGACAGGAATGTCAGGTTGACTGCAGATGTAACATTTAGTATTGTAAGGTTATTAATAGAAATTTGAAACAAGAGATAGCAGTATGATAAGTGTTAGTAATGTTTTGATGGTTAGGGAGTTGATAACAGTATAGAGACAGACATAACTGCCTGCCCCCCTTGATGGGGTTCATCTCACTAATTCCAGGCATGCAACATCCAGACCA
Source organism: Pecten maximus (assembly GCF_902652985.1). NCBI lineage: Eukaryota > Metazoa > Mollusca > Bivalvia > Pectinida > Pectinidae > Pecten > Pecten maximus. The sequence continues at coordinate 16,136,111 of NC_047018.1, read as the reverse complement.
TGTGCCCTCATTCCAAACGGCTTGCCACGATACACATTTTAATTTATTCCATTCCGATGCAGCAGTTGGGAATAAAACTAATCAAAGTAAATGTTTATTGTCAAAAAAATGGTTTAATATATCATTAATGTTAGATGTCTGTGTACGTGTTTCCTTCCAAGGGTTGTGAGCCGCTATGATGCTTGGCAATGTACATTCCTATAATAATCATTTTGCCTGTTTCGGTGTCTGTGGCTCCATCTGGGGGTGCTGAGGAAGCAGGATGTCCCATTGTATGTGGAATTCTGTTGTAACAATGTAGACCTAGGTTTAGATTGAATAAAAAATGAATGTGTTGTACTAGGGCCAGAAATTACTGGCAAGGACTGGTATTGTATTGTCATGATGGCATTGATAGGGTCGTGATGTCTGAGGTCAGAAAGGTTAGGTCAGCACAAAATTCTTCAAAATGCACTCCTAGGATGAGGTTTATGAGACAGAATAATTCTAAATGTATGTAGCTGCTATTATATATCTCAACTTTCCTATGTTCTCTTTCAGTGACGTTCTGTTTCTGTGGTGGCCATCTGCTTGTATGCTACATGTACATGGTTCAATAAGATTTACTTCTGCATTTAGGAAGCCTGAATTTCCCCGGGTTATCTAGATAGCTGGGTTTCCTTTCTGTACATATGTTTAAAAGACCTTGGTTTCCTCTATCCGTGTTTAGGACAGCTGGGTTACCTCTGTCCTCTCTATGTTTAGGAGAGCTGGGTTACTTCTGCCCCTCTATGTTTAGGACAGCTGGGTTACTTCTGCCCCCTCTATGTTTAGGAGAGCTGGGTTACCTCTATACTCTCTATGTTTAGGACAGCTGGGTTACCTCTGTCCTCTCTATGTTTAGGACAGCTGGGTTACCTCTGCCCCTCTGTTTAGGACAGCTGGGTTACTTCTGCCCCTCTATGTTTACGACAGCTGGGTTACCTCTGCCCCTCTATGTTTAGGACAGCTGGGTTACTTCTATACTCTCTATGTTTAGGAGAGCTGGATTACCTCTGCCCCTCTATGTTTAGGACAGCTGGGTTACCTCTGTCCTCTATGTTTAGGACAGCTGGGTTACCTCAGTACTCTCTATGTTTAGGAGAGCTGGGTTACCTCTGCCCCTCTATGTTTAGGACAGTTGGGTTACTTCTGCCCCTCTGTGTTTAGGAGAGCTGGGTTACCTTTGTCCTCTATGTTTAGGAGAGCTGGGTGACCTCTGTCCTCTCTATGTTTAGGAGAGCTGGGTTACCTCTGCCCCTCTATGTTTAGGACAGCTGGGTTACCTCTGTCCTCTTTATGTTTAGGACAGCTGGGTTACCTCTGTCCTCTGTGTTTAGGAGAGCTGGGTTACCTCTGCCCCTCTGTGTTTAGGACAGCTGGGTTACCTATGTCCTCTATGTTTAGGAGAGCTGGGTTACCTCTGTCCTCTCTATGTTTAGGAGAGCTTGTTTTCAGAAACCATACGCCTGTATCAGAGATGACTGCTAAATTTTCCTTATTTTTATTTGCAGGTGTAGTGACCTGAAAGTCTGCTGTCTGTGAGGCTGACTACACTAACAGCTTACTGGAGATATTGAACTGTAAGGGTATTGACGGAAGCCTCTGGGTTTATCAGCGATGATGTTTGGATCACTAATGCAGAGGTCTTTGCTCGTTTCTGTGCTACTTTGACTGGCGCGTTTCTGTGCCAATGTGGATGATTTACCAGGGGAAATACATTTTTGGAGAAAAGCACATTTACTAAAGGAGTATGCTGCCTGGCTGACATAAATGTGATGATGCCCTGTTAGTGGGGGGTCATTGACACAGTATGGCAGCTGGACATCTGACCAGCTGAGGTCCACAACTTACAGGGTTAAGGAGATTATCACAGAGACAATAGCGTTTATATCAACTGGGGACCTGAGGGAATTAACTTTTGGATATCACCCAAGTCTGTCGAATATCCCAGAATTAACTGAAATTTATAGACTGGAGGGTGTGACTTTGACATCAAACCCACTTGTCAGACTTGTGGTTAGTTCCTCAAACTTGCTCGCAACAGTTTCCTCTACCTGTTATCAAATGTCATCAAACCTTTTTTTTTTTTTTATAGGAAAACTGCCTTACAAACCTATAACAAATACCTTTATTAACATCGGTGTATACAATATATTCATTTTATTTCAAATTGTTTTTTAAAATTGCACAAAAATGAAAATAACATTTTAGAGTGAAAATTACACTTGACAGTGGACAAAAACAAAAAATAAATTAAATATCTTAATGATGTGTATACAAAAAATAAACAAATCAGTGCAGTTTTGTTGTTTCTTTTAATTCCTTAAAGATCAGGATTGACAATCTTATCTCAGAACAAATTCCAACAGCATTGGTCCAAATTAGGGTGGGGTCAAAATCCTACATCAGTCAGCATTGGCCTGGTCATGATGCGAGAGGACAACGTGTCCGTGTGGTCAATCTCCGCGAGTATTGACTGTACGAGGTGGTCAATGGCCTATACTTCGGGAAGTCAGACTGAATAACACACAGCAAACATTTCCACACCCGGAGTAAAAAAACACATGTATTAAGGTACCTGCTAGGTAAACATGTTTGATCAAGTGGTCACTGTCCACTTAACTGTGTACATGGTTTAATGGTAATGGAGGAATAATTTTCTTACTGGCTTGCTGATCAGGGTAATAACAAGGCAATTCAATAACAGATAGAGAAGCTGTAGGTTTTATCATAAAATGATTGGGCAAATCTGATGAAGGTAAATTACCTGGTTTCTCAATGGAGTATGATACAAATAAGAATTGATTGAAGGGGTACATATAACCCTTGGGTGGGGGGGGTGCGACAGGCAGCCATCTTGGATTTAGCATTTGCAGTTTGCTATCAATATTTCTTGTGAAGTACTAGGAAGATATTTCTTACAACTTTATATATAGGTTCCCCTTGCTCCCTTGTGTCAATTCAATTTGGAGTCTGATCTGGAAAAATAAAATGCAGCCATCTTGAATTTTGACAGTGGAAGGTTCTCATCACTATGTCTTGATTGAGAATTACTTCATGATTTTCAGATTGATCTCATCTGATCACATTATACTGACAACAGGCGATCCAGTCATCCCACTCCCAAAATGCTGAGTGCTAAGCAGAAGTAGCAACTGCCATATTTCAGGACTTTCTATGTCTCGGCCAGGAGACAACCCAAAGCCTTTCTCACTAGGGTGACTTATATATAATTATGCCTGAGAGTGAGGCAGTGTCAAGGGAGACATTAGGAAGAAGTTTAAGAAAGAAGAGAAAAGATCAAATCCCAAATTTTGTCGCCTCTTACGATCATGCAATGGGGGCAGAAGGTACAATTCTTATGCCCTACCTGCAGGGCAGAATTGAATCCTTTGTTTATCCTTGTAAGTTAAGTTTCCAGTAGTCCATGTAGGCTCTGTTACTGTTTATCCTTGTTAAGTTTCCAGTAGTCCATGTAGACTCTGTCACTGTTTATCCTTGTTAAGTTTCCAGTAGTCCATGTAGACTCTGTCACTGTTTATCCTTGTTAGTTTCCAGTAGTCCATGTAGGCTCTGTCACTGTTTATCCTTGTTAGTTTCCAGTAGTCCATGTAGACTCTGTCACTGTTTATACTTGTTAGTTTCCAGTAGTCCATGTAGGCTCTGTCACTGTTTATCCTTGTCAGTTTCCAGTAGTCCATGTAGGCTCTGTCACTGTTTATACTTGTTAAGTTTCCAGTAGTCCATGTAGGCCCTGTCACTGTTTATCCTTGTTAGGTTTCCAGTAGTCCATGTAGGCTCTGTCACTGTTTATCCTTGTCAGTTTCCAGTAGTCCATGTAGGCTCTGTCACTGTTTATTCTTGTTAGTTTCCAGTAGTCCATGTAGACTCTGTCACTGTTTATCCTTGTTAGTTTCCAGTAGTCCATGTAGGCTCTGTCACTGTTTATCCTTGTTAGTTTCCAGTAGTCCATGTAGGCTCTGTCACTGTTTATTCTTGTTAGTTTCCAGTAGTCCATGTAGGCTCTGTCACTGTTTATCCTTGTTAGTTTCCAGTAGTCCTTGTAGACTCTGTCACTGTTTATACTTGTCAGTTTCCAGTAGTCCTTGTAGCTCTGTCACTGTTTATACTTGTCAGTTTCCAGTAGTCCTTGTAGACTCTGTCACTGTTTATACTTGTCAGTTTCCAGTAGTCCTTGTAGACTCTGTCACTGTTTATACTTGTCAGTTTCCAGTAGTCCTTGTAGCTCTGTCACTGTTTATACTTGTCAGTTTCCAGTAGTCCTTGTAGACTCTGTCACTGTTTATACTTGTCAGTTTCCAGTAGTCCTTGTAGCTCTGTCACTGTTTATCCTTGTTAGTTTCCAGTAGTCCATGTAGGCCATGTCACTGTTTATCCTTGTTAGTTTCCAGTAGTCCATGTAGGCTCTGTCACTGTTTATCCTTGTAAGTTTCCAGTAGTCCATGTAGACACTGTCACTGTTTATCCTTGTTAATTTCCAGTAGTCCATGTAGCTCTGTTACTGTTTATCCTTGTTAGTTTCCAGTAGTCCATGTAGACACTGTCACTGTTTATCCTTGTTAATTTCCAGTAGTCCATGTAGCTCTGTCACTGTTTATCCTTGTAAGTTTCCAGTAGTCCATGTAGGCTCGGTCACTGTTTATCCTTGTAAGTTTCCAGTAGTCCATGTAGGCTCTGTCACTGTTTATCCTTGTTAGTTTCCAGTAGTCCATGTAGCTCTGTCACTGTTTATCCTTGTTAGTTTCCAGTAGTCCATGTAGACTCTGTCACTGTTTATCCTTGTTAAGTTTCCAGTAGTCCATGTAGACTCTGTCACTGTTTATCCTTGTCAGTTTCCAGTAGTCCATGTAGGCTCTGTCACTGTTTATCCTTGTTAAGTTTCCAGTAGTCCATGTAGGCTCTGTCACTGTTTATCCTTGTTAAGTTTCCAGTTATCCTTGTTAAGTTTCCAGTAGTCCATGTAGACTCTGTCACTGTTTATCCTTGTCAGTTTCCAGTAGTCCATGTAGACTCTGTCACTGTTTATCCTTGTCAGTTTCCAGTAGTCCATGTAGGCTCTGTCACTGTTTATACTTGTCAGTTTCCAGTAGTCCTTCTAGGCCTTATCTAGACTTGGTGTTTATCCATCATGATGTAATCCCAATCTAACAATCAAATATAAACCTTTCCTCTCCTCTTACACAGTCATGTTGTTTTAATTTACTCTTGGTAGATCAAAATAGAGACACAGGGCACTAACTTAACGAGAATCTCAACCTCTGAGAGAATAACACTTTAGAAAGATATTAAAATTATTTTGATGCTGGAAAAAATGCTTATGGCCTCTGTGCCTTCGCAATTTTAATAGGACAGAATGAAAAGTTCCCAGGAAATACAAGGTTTCCTTAGAAGCAATGTCTACCATCTTATCTCTGAAGGTTGTGGGAATCATAGTCAAACTCTTTCATATTATGAACAACACATGTTTTTTATCACAGCAGTGAATATCTTACATCATAAAATGAGTGACAAAGGACATCCATAGTCACAGGGGAAAGTAAGGACACTGATAGTCACATGGTGACTAATGACATTCATAGTCACATGGGTGACTAATGACACTCAGTCACATGGGTGACTAATGACACTCAGTCACATGGGTGACTAATGACAGTCACATGGGTGACTAATGACACTCAGTCATATGGGTGACTAATGACAGTCACATGGGTGACTAATGACACTCAGTCACATGGGTGACTAATGACACTCAGTCACATGGGTGACTAATGACACTCAGTCACAAGGGTGACTAATGACACTCAAGTCACATGGGTGACTAATGACACCCAGTAGCATGGGTGACTAATGACACTCAGTCACATGTATGACTATATGACACTCAGTCACATGGGTGACGTATGACACTCGGTCACATGGGTGACGTATGACACTCGGTCACATGGGTGACGTATGACACTCGGTCACATGGGTGACTAATGACACTCGGTCACATGGTTGACTAATGACACTCAGTCATATGGTGACTAATGACACTCAGTCACATGGGTGGCTAATGACACTCAGTCACATGGGTGACTAATGACACTCATAGTCACATGGGTGACTAATGACACTCATAGTCACATGGGTGACTATGTCACACTCGGTCATATGGGTGACTAATGACAATCATAATCACATAGGTGACTATGTCACACTCGGTCATATGGGTGACTAATGACAGTCACATGGGTGACTAATGACACTCAGTCATATGGGTGACTAATGACAGTCACATGGGTGACTAATGACAGTCACATGGGTGACTAATGACACTCAGTCACATGGGTGACTAATGACACTCAGTCACATGGGTGACTAATGACACTCAGTCACATGGGTGACTATATGACACTCAGTCACATGGGTGACTAATGACACTCGGTCACAAGGGTGACTAATGACACTCAAGTCACATGGGTGACTAATGACACTCAGTCACATGGGTGACTATATGACACTCAGTCACATGGGTGACTAATGACACCCAGTAGCATGGGTGACTAATGACACTCAGTCACATGTATGACTATATGACACTCAGTCACATGGGTGACTAATGACACTCGGTCACATGGGTGACGTATGACACTCGGTCACATGGGTGACTAATGACACTCGGTCACATGGGTGACTAATGACACTCAGTCATATGGTGACTAATGACACTCAGTCACATGGGTGGCTAATGACACTCAGTCACATGGGTGACTAATGACACTCATAGTCACATGGGTGACTAATGACAGTCACATTGTTGACTAATGACAATCATAATCACATGGGTGACTATGTCACACTCGGTCATATGGGTGACTAATGACAATCATAATCACATAGGTGACTATGTCACACTCTGTCATATGGGTGACTAATGACACTCAGTCATAGGGTGACTAATGACACTCAGTCACATGGGTGACTAATGACATTTGGTCATATGGGTGACAAATGACACTTGAGTCACATGGATGACTATATGACACTCGGTCACATGGATGACTGACACTCAGTCACATGGGTGACTAATGACATTCACAGTCATGGGTGACTACATGGCACTCGGTTATTTAGGTAACTAATGACTCAGTCATATGGGTGACTAATGACACTCTTGGTCCAGTTGTGACTAATGGCACTCAGTCACATGGGTGATACACACTTTTTAGTCACATAACTAAAGACACTTATTGTCACATGGGTGATGGGGACACTCATGGTTGTGACTTGTGTTTTCAGGTGATCAACTCTCAGCCTATGTTCATTTAAGCGGTTCTATTTGCACCATGTATGTTTAACTTACTGGGATCAAGTCTATCAACTTACTGGAGTCAGGATCAAATCTCTAGACCAATAACCCTGGGGTGTAGATTCAACTTACTGGGGTCAGGATCAAATCTCTAGACCAATTACCCTAGGGTGTAGTTTCAACTTACTTGGGTCAGGATCAAATCTCTAGACCAATGACCTAGGGTGTAGATTCAACTTACTGGGGTCAGGATCAAATCTCTAGACCAATGACCCGGGGTGTAGTTTCAACTTACTGGGGTCAGGATCAAATCTCTAGACCAATGACCCGGGGTGTAGTTTCAACTTACTGGGGTCAGGATCAAATCTCTAGACCAATAACCCAGGGGTGTAGTTTCAACTTACTGGGGTCAGGATCAAATCTCTAGACCAATAACCCAGGGGTGTAGATTCAACTTACTGGGGTCAGGTTATCAACTGTCATGATCAAGTCTCAAGATCAATGACACTGTTGATTGTGTTTCCTTGAGTAAATATCCTAGGTTAAAAAAAACATACAAAGCAAACCCACACAATACAATATTTCTAGCCCAGTCTTCAGAACGTTATCAAGACAGGTATAAGAAATATGGCCTTCTTCTGGGAAGGTTATGCTCAGCCACAGGTAACACCAATGACATGCCTGGCCACCTCAGAATTATTATAGATGTGAAGAATCAATTATAAAAAGATCAAGCATGTCCTAACATCAAAGAAAGGCCGTTGTTTTTATCCTACATTTTTCTATGTAAACTGTCAGAAAAGTGCTCATTTGTGATTATAATTATTATGTATTTTTACGACTGGCTGGGGGATATTATGGGGGAGAGTCTTCAGATGTGGCAACACTGACGGACAAACAGGTACACAACCGACATACCTCATTGACCAGATAAAAAGGTATACAGGTAAAACATGCAGTAATATCATACCATACGGGTAAAAATAGGGGGACACCACACAGGTAAACATTAGGACAACAGGTAACTATCACAGGGGTGACACAGGTAACTATCACAGGGATGACATACAGGTAACTATCACAGGGATGACATACAGGTAACTCACGGTGATGACATACAGGTAACTATCACAGGGGTGACATACAGGTAATTATCACAGGTGTGACATACAGGTAACTATCACAGGGATGACATACAGGTAACTATCACAGGGGTGACATACAGGTAACTTTCACAGGGATGACATACAGGTAACTATCACAGGGATGACATACAGGTAACTATCACAGGGGTGACATACAGGTAATTATCACGGTGATGACATACATGTAACTATCACAGGGATGACGTACAGGTAACCATTACAGGGATGACATACAGGTAATTCACGGTGATGACATACAGGTAACTATAACAGGGATGACATACAGGTAACTATCACAGGGGTGACATACAGGTAACTATTACAGGGGTGGCATATAGGTAACTATTACAGGGATGACGTACAGGTAACTATTACAGGGATGACGTACAGGTAACTATTACAGGGATGACGTACAGGTAACTATCACAGGGGTGACATATAGGTAACTATTACAGGGGTGACATACAGGTTACTATTACAGGGATGACATACAGGTAACTATTACAGGTCTGACATACAGGTAACTATCACAGTGTTGACATACAGGTAACTCACGGTGATGACATACAGGTAACTCACGGTGATGACATACAGGTAACTATAACAGGGATGACATACAGGTAACTTTCACAGGGGTGACATACAGGTAACTATCACAGTGTTGACATACAGGTAACTCACGGTGATGACATACAGGTAACTCACGGTGATGACATACAGGTAACTATAACAGGGATGACATACAGGTAACTATCACAGGGGTGACATACAGGTAACTATTACAGTGTTGACATACAGGTAACTATTACAGGGGTGACATAGGTAACTATTACAGGGGTGACGTACAGGTAACTATTACAGGGATGACGTACAGGTAACTATTACAGTGATGACATACAGGTAACTATTACAGGGGTGACATACAGGTAACTATCACAGGGGTGACGTACAGGTAACTATTACAGGGATGACGTACAGGTAACTATTACAGTGATGACATACAGGTAACTATTACAGGGGTGACATACAGGTAACTATCACAGGGGTGACATATAGGTAACTATTACAGGGATGACATACAGGTAACTATAACAGGGATGACATACAGGTAACTATCACAGGGTTGACATACAGGTAACTATTACAGGGGTGACATATAGGTAACTATTACAGGGATGACGTACAGGTAACTATTACAGGGATGACGTACAGGTAACTATTACAGGGGTGACATACAGGTAACTATCACAGGGGTGACATATAGGTAACTATTACAGGGGTGACATACAGGTTACTATTACAGGGATGACATACAGGTAACTATTACAGGGATGACATACAGGTAACTATCACAGTGATGACATACAGGTAACTATCACAGGGATGACGTACAGGTAACTATCACAGGGATGACGTACAGGTAACTATTACAGGGATGACGTACAGGTAACTATTACAGGGATGACGCACAGGTAACTATTACAGGGATGACATACAGGTAACTATCACAGGGGTGACATACAGGTAACTATGACAGTGTTGACATACAGGTAACTATTACAGGGGTGACATATAGGTAACTATTACAGGGATGACGTACAGGTAACTATTACAGAGATCACGTACAGGTAACTATTACAGGGGTGACATACAGGTAACTATCACAGGGGTGACATATAGGTAACTATTACAGGGGTGACATACAGGTTACTATTACAGGGATGACATACAGGTAACTATTACAGGGATGACATACAGGTAAATATCACAGGGATGACGTACAGGTAACTATTACAGGGATGACGTACAGGTAACTATTACAGGGATGACGTACAGGTAACTATTACAGGGATGACGCACAGGTAACTATTACAGGGATGGCGTACAGGTAACTATTATAGGGATGACAAACAGGTAACTATCACAGGGATGACGTACAGGTAACTATTACAGGGATGACATACAGGTAACAACATAATCATAACGAAATACAAGTAAAAACTAGGAAACTATAGGGGGCATTAGATATACCGTAACGTACAGGTCGCATGAGCCTCTTGTTAAAATGAGTGTTCAGGCCCTATGAACCTTTTGTTAATGAACCTCTTGTCCCAAACACAGGCTCATCAAACCTGGCCCCCACCTTAGTGTACCTGATTTATGTTGACCGATACAAATGTCAACAGGCCTGATATTTGATACAGGGAGTAGCAAAGTGATGCTGAGTATCGATCTCCGATTATATACAGATGAGAAATCGTAGGGTCAGTGCCTGACCGGGTACACACACCTGTGGGGATTAACCCCGGAGCTAATTACGTTGCACAAATGTCAACAATACAACAAGTAGTAATATCCGGGTCAGGTTACCCATATATAACCTAATACACGCCATCAAAGAGAAACTCATTATAGCGATCTATATACATCTACAGTTCTACTAAAGAAACGGAATATTGACCGATTGACAAGTTGGTCACGTTGTTTGCTGGCATGATACCTATCATATGTCGTTAAATATAGAAATCATTACATTTGTACGAGTTTTTTTCTAATAGGATACAAAAGGGTTCAAATATATATGTCACGACATTTTATAGTTAAGAACAAACAGTACAGATCATATCGTTTAAAGTTATATCATGTTTACGTAAACAAAACGTCTGTCCCTTACGCTGATTTAAACCTCGCACTGGTCTAACTAGGTCACAGTGACTGGTCTACGTAACCTATAAACCTTACATTGGTCTAAATAGGTCACAGTGACTCTACCTATGAACCTTACACTGGTCTAAATATATCACTTTGACTGGTCTACGTAACGAATGAACCTCACACTGGTCTAACTAGGTCACAGTGACTGGTCTACGTAACCTATAAACCTTACATTGGTCTAAATAGGTCACAGTGACTCTACCTATGAACCTTACACTGGTCTAAATATATCACTTTGACTGGTCTACGTAACGAATGAACCTCACACTGGTCTAACTAGGTCACAGTGACTGGTCTACGTAACCTATGAACCTCACACTGGTCTAACTAGGTCACAGTGACTGGTCTACGTAACCTTTAAACCTTACACTGGTCTAAATAGGTCACAGTGACTGGTCTACGTAACATATGAACATCACACTGGTCTAAATATATCACAGTGACTGGTCTAAGTAACGAATGGACCTCACACTGGTCTAACTAGGTCACAGTGACTGGTCTACGTAACCTTTAAACCTTACACTGGTCTAAATAGGTCACAGTGACTGGTCTACGTAACCTATGAACCTCACACTGGTCTAACTAGGTCACAGTGACTGGTCTACGTAACCTTTAAACCTTACACTGGTCTAAATAGGTCACAGTGACTGGTCTACGTAACCTTTAAACCTTACACTGGTCTAAATAGGTCACAGTGACTGGTCTACGTAACCTACATGTATGAACATCACACTGGTCTAAATATATCACAGTGACTGGTCTAAGTAACGAATGGACCTCACACTGGTCTAACTAGGTCACAGTGACTGGTCTACGTAACCTTTAAACCTTACACTGGTCTAAATAGGTCACAGTGACTGGTCTACGTAACCAATGAACCTCACACTGGTCTATATAAGTCACAGACTGATCTACGTAACCTAAACTCCCGTTTAGATTACAGTGGAGCTTGTTTTTCAGTGCAATATATTTGACCTAGTTTCAGGACAGGAAACGGTCCGAAACTGTCGTCGTTCTATAGTAGTGACGACATATAGCGGCACTCACACGAAGAGACATTCCTTCTCTATGTTTAGATTGAAAATGATTCTAAATTAATAAATGCATAGATGTTCAGAGCTAAGCGCACGTTGTCTGCGGAGAGAGTGGACCATGATTTTGTCTGGATCAAAAAACGAAATTAAAGAGTGTAGTTTGGCTGTATAATAAGGACAGTTTCCCGTTATTGTGTAAGATTAGGGCGGTGCTATTAGGGACCCCGGGAGGTCTTTTCGTCTGAGTAACTTCGCTGTGTTTTTATGGACCAGTTTTGGTCCTAAAATAGCCTGTCTGTTATCGGTGTGTAACCTACGTAGACACACAACTCATATTAAGCTGAAATCTGAATTCTATCCGACGAAAAAAAATCGATGTTCCTACAGTGAAGAGGAAATAAAAAGAGTTGTTTATATTTATATTCGTCGTTTATTGGTTACCGCAAAGCTGCGAAATTCTGTACTTTAAAACCTTTAGGCGATCCTAGCCGTGTTTATATTCCGAGTATAGTCACCGCCACTGTGTGTGTTCGTTATGGTTAGAGCAATCTCTTACTTCCGTACGTCGGCACCTAGAGATATTTTATAAAAACAAACTTTTCCGATATGATCGTAGGTACTCTGACGTTTATCATCAATACGTTTTACCCTCACGTAGGTGATCGATATTATGTCATGCGAGCGTGCGCTCGCCGCGCGTTCCCGTTCGACTGGTCATTCACTGGTGATTTGAGCCCACGCGTATTGAGAATGTAAATCTGATAGCAGTAGATACTTGGGAACTTTGCCATAGTGTTCATATAGTTTAAGTCGTTAACCCTGGAAACGATCACAATATTTCAGTAAATAAGTCATGAAAATCGCCAGATACATCAAACGCGCGGATGGACACTTGTTGTGGTACGCACACTGCCTAATTGCTTGGGGCGGATTGATACACAATAATTGTAACTTTATCTACACGACAATGAGCGATTGTGAAGGCTGGTCAGTAACCTTGCGTACTGACAAGTAGGTCGCTAGTTCTCTATATCAATACAGTGACCTGGACCTCCAATAATAAGCAAAGTGCTTACGTCTCTACCGATACAACACACGTGTGTCTATAACGGTCCTCACCAAGGGCAAGGTCGCACGAGATGTTACCAGTATGACGTCAAAACAGATTGAGAGTTATAATCAGTGCTTATTTTGATCTATCTCGCTAACATAGCGGTGCCGTATCAGACAATCTTCTGGAGCAGGTTTCATTGAGATGCTCCAATATTGAACTGACTTTCTCCGACCTGTTGTACTTTTTGGAAACAATAACAGCCACAGAATGTGAATTATTGATATGGTTCCAATGTTCTTGTATAACCCCGTATATCGAGGATATGACCCCATTGTACGTCTGTCAGGGCTCATCACATCCCGTACACTGCACGTCTGTCCGGGGATCTACCACATCCAATACACTACATATCTGTCCGAGGATCTACCACATCAAATACACTGCACGGCTGTCCGGGGATCTGTCACATCCCATACACTGTACGTCTGTCCGGGGATCTGTCACATCCTGTACACTGCACGTCTGTCCAAGGATCTACCACATCAAATACACTGTACGTCTGTCCGGGGATCTACCACATCCCGTACACTGTACGTCTGTCCAAGGATCTACCACATCAAATACACTACGTCTGTCCGGGGATCTGTCACATCTCGTACACTGTACGTCTGTCCGGGGATCTACCACATCCCGTACACTGTACGTCTGTCCGGGGATCTACCACATCCCGTACACTGTACGTCTGTCCGGGGATCTACCACATCCCGTACACTTTACGTCTGTCCGGGGATCTGTCACATCCCGTACACTGTACGTCTGTCCGGGGATCTGTCACATCCCGTACACTGTACGTCTGTCCGGGGATCTACCACATCCCGTACACTGTACGTCTGTCCGGGGATCTGTCACATCCAGTACACTGTACGTCTGTCCGGGGATATGTCACATCCCGTACACTGTACGTCTGTCCGGGGACATGTCACATCCCGTATACTATACCTGTACCTGACTCGCACCCCAGTACATTGTACGCCAGTGCCCGACTCGCACCCAGTACACTGTACGCCAGTGCCCGACTCGCACCCCAGTACACTGTACGCCAGTGCCCGACTCGCACCCCAGTACACTGCACCTGTATATTATAGTGCTCCTATACATACTCCCACCTCGCCCTCACGCACAGTACGCGGACATTTTCTCTTTGTATACCCGTGATTTGTGTTGCCGTCTTCACGGAGTTCGTCGTTGCCATCAATGGAATATATGTTTAAATAAATATGTCTGTTGTACCACGACCTAAACAAATATTTAGGACAACACACCGTACCCCTTACAAATAACTGACCATGTACCCACCAGTACAACACGCCATACCCCTTACAAGTAACTGACCATGTACCCACCAGTACAACACACCATACCCCTTACAAGTAACTGACCATGTACCCACCAGTACAACACACCATACCCCTTACAAGTAACTGACCATGTACCCACCAGTACAACATACCATACCCCTTACAAATAACTGACGGGGAAACGGCCTTGACATTGAGTTGAGTATGACATATGGTGATCTTTCAACTTTACATATAACTGGAAGTCTGGGCTTGATGCCCTCACTACAATTGTCAACCGGAACTGAAACACGACCGGAAGCTTCTTCGAACCGGAAGAACTATCTTCTTAGTTATGCCAATTCTGGCAGGTCTTAGTTCCGGCAGCTGTCGTCCGCAAATGGGTATGGTTGTTTTACTATCGAGCATGTGTTCGTATAATTGTGATTTAGATCAATTGGTGATTATTCCGAATGTCATGGACGGTTGATAAGGTGGGCGGATATTGTATGGTGTTACCAATGTTTACGTATGATGACAAATATCGTGCTTGCCTATTTTACTGAACCCGTGTCTGTCTGGGCGACAATGACGATACCACCTACCAGGTATTTGCCCTGTAGCTGGTTGGAATTGATGATGACGTCATAAACCAATCACTGCCCACTGTCCGTCTGAGGCGGGATAATTAGTTGATTAGGTACACCGTCTATTGAGGTCAGCTGGTTATCTTCCAGTCGGCTTGTCGTGAGTTCTGTGGCTAGTGGTGTCTCAGGTGCCCACCTGTAGACCATCGATCGTCCGGCACTCCGCACCATGCAACGCGCCATATATATAACCGGGTTCAAGGTCAAGGACGATGGAAGTAAAACAGTCCAAATCAAAAGTCGTAATGGACATCAGATACTTTTTCGTTTCAACATTTTTTTTTATTTTTGAACAAATTAGCTGAAGGAAACGATACTTAATATATTGGGACCCGTAGCTAATCAGCACCAGGGGAAAGTCTGTGACATCAGAAGAGTGTCATATCCAACAAGGGCTGGTATTGTCCCTTACAGAAACAGACACGCCTTTCACAAGTACGCTAACCCCCGGGCGGTCCTTTAACATCACACTTTTTACACTGATTCAAACACCAATCACACCTCAAACGGACAGCCCAGCCTTATTGCTCATTAGTCATATGACACTACTCACTTAACTTGCCAAAACTGACCATTTTTGGGTCTTGGACGCTGACAGGTTCTTCCAATTTCGACGCTGGGGGTCTTCAAACAGTTGGCGTCGTTCTTGGGAAATCTTTAAACTGTTGTATGGTGTCATAGCGACCACATTGTCAGCTGCTCGCCGACACGTGAGGATAGATAGACATGTCGAGGTCCTCACAATTAACGTATCTGACCAGAACCTAATACATGTTTCTGATCTGACCAACCGTTCGTAGGCCGCATCTACTTGACTTTTGATATATATACGCCCTAGATAATTCTAATCTGACATAAGCTTGTATCTGAAACTTCGTTAATTTACATAGAGATCTATATATTAACTGATTGTATATAGATCTCTGATCTAGAGATAGGTAAACTTCGGTTTTCTAAAGATCGAAAAAAAAATCGGTATTCTAAAGAGAGACAGATTTCGGTATTTCGAAGAGCGACAGAGATCGGTATTCTGAAGAGCAACATACTTCGGTATTTCGAAGAGCGACAGAGCTCGGTATTCCGAAGCCGGTGTTTCGAAGAGCGACAGACTTCGGTATTTCGAAGAGCGACAGACTTCGTGAACACGTGATACTATTATCCAGGGATACCTCAGTCGGACCGGCGGACGGTGACGTCGATTGACAAACATTTTTTTTTTCAAAATTGTCAACTAGCACTATAACCTTTCAATTGACGACAACAGGTACAGGTATCGTACCCACTAACTAGAGGAACAAAAGTTCCAGGTACATTGTATATATTGTATCTATGGCAAATATCATATCTGCCCTTCCTGGTCGGAATACACGAGTGTCGCATTATGAAATGCCCTCTGATGGCTCTATGTAAACCACCAATATACCCCTATCACTTCATCGTGCTAAAACAACATGCATGTTGGGCGTCTAGATTTGTTCTCTGTGTCTGACAACTCTCATTTACATTGGCTATATAGATAATAATATTGACATGTGTATGAAAACGCTCGAGCAGGAATGCATAGCACGACTGGCAAAAAAAAAGTACCCATATAGTTAGTAAACGTGCCAAAATGGCTGTGAGTATTCAGCGTATGTTTGGAATTGTCGCCCACCAGTAGGTGCCAGCACCTCTGTCTATTACTACAAACAATTAACTGATCCCGAGGCACTCTGGGTAATTAACGCTAATTTACACAGCGACTCCCTACCTCTCTGTGTTCTCTGAAATACATATATCGGGAGCTTCCGATGAAACCATGCGGAATACGAACTTTTATTACTTAAAGATGACGAGGAAGAGGAAGAGATGTCCCGATGTCTGTAGACATGTAAATTCGCTAAAAACCCACAAGGGTGTAGGTTATAACATCATCAAGAACCCCTCTGATCCAACATGGGGTTCACTCGGAGGAGAGTACGGAAAGCTGTCCTACTACTAGAATGAATGAAACCGAATTCAGTTCACTCTAGTTCGAATGTAAAAAGATATGTGAAATAGCCCTTCTCTGTAAAGCAGTCAAATAGTCTATGAATGTCAGCTCAAGCTGTGTAATGTCTAATGAATACATATTGCCTGCATGTTCCTCCAACCCGGTAGTTTGAGCGAGATCGAGTATTAAAGACCAACTTGGTCTACTGAGCGAGATCGGGTATCAAAGACCAACTTGGTAGGCTGGACGGGATCGAATATCAAAGACAAACTTGGTAGACTGGGGGGGATCGAGTATCAAAGACCAACTTGGTAGACTGGGGGGATCGAGTATCAATGACCAACTTGGTAGACTGGGCGGTATCGAGTATCAAAGACCAACTTGGTCTACTGAGCGAGATCGGGTATCAAAGACCAACTTGGTAGGCTGGGCGGGATCGAATATCAAAGACCAACTTGGTAGACTGGGCGGGATCGGGTATCAAAGACCAACTTGGTAGGCTGGGCGGGATCGAGTATCAAAGACCAACTTGGTCTACTGAGCGAGATCGGGTATCAAAGACCAACTTGGTAGGCTGGACGGGATCGAATATCAAAGACCAACTTGGTAGACTGGGCGGGATCGAGTACCAAAGACCAACTTGGTCTACTGAGCGAGATCGGGTATCAAAGACCAACTTGGTAGACTGGGCGGGATCGAGTACCAAAGACCAACTTGGTCTACTGAGCGAGATCGGGTATCAATGACCAACTTGGTAGGATGGGCGGGATCGAGTATCAAAGACCACTTACAGATTGGGCGGGATCGAGTATCAAAGACCAACTTGGTAGACTGGGCGGGATCGAGAATCAAAGACCAACTTGGTAGACTGGGCGGTATCGAGTATCAAAGACCAACTTGGTAGACTGGGCGGGATCGAGAATCAAAGACCAACTTGGTAGACTGGGCGGGATCGAGTATCAAAGACCAACTTGGTAGACTGGGCGGGATCGAGTATCAAAGACCAACTTGGTAGACTTGGCGGGATCGAGTATCAAAGACCAACTTGGTAGACTGGGCGGGATCGAGTATCAAAGACCAACTTGCAGACCAATAGTCAGGTGACCTAAAGACGGCAATATCAAACTACATCCGTCAATACAGGAAGTACTGTCTTAAACTATTGTTGAAGAAAACGTTCACCTCGCATTCATCTTCTTCATTTTTGATTGGGGCTCTCAAAGAAGATTTATTGTGGTGAGGTATAAAATTACATTTTTGATGATTTAATTCGAGAGGAGGTTCAGTTCAACCTTTTATGGCGTCAAGATGTGCGGTAAAATGACCGTCTGTAGAAGACCGGAAGTATAATATGTACACGGACCGGAAGTTGTCATGTACAAGGACCGGTGGTAATTATGTATATTGGCCAGAATTATAATGCGTGAATAGCAAGTAATAAGTATTCATTTACACGAACCGGAAGTATAATGTACACGGACCGGAAGTTGTCATGTACAAGGACCGGAGGTGATAATGTATATTGGCCAGAATTATAATATACGTAAATAGCAAGTATTCATTTACACGAACCGGAAGTATAATGTACACGGACCGGAAGTTGTCATGTACAAGGACCGGAGGTGATAACATATATTGGCCAGAATTATAATATGCGTGAATAGCAAGTATTCATTTACACGAAACGGAAGTATAATGTACACGGACCGGAAGTTTTGATGTACAAGGACCAGAGGTAATAATGTATATTGGCCAGAATTATAATATGCGTGAATAGCAAGTATTCATTTACACGAACCGGAAGTATAATGTTCACGGACCGGAAGTTGTCATGTACAAGGACCGGAGGTGATAATGTATATTGGCCAGAATTATAATATACGTGAATAGCAAGTATTCATTTACACGAACCGGAAGTATAATGTACACGGACCGGAAGTTGTCATGTACAAGGACCGGAGGTGATAATGTATATTGGCCAGAATTATAATATACGTGAATAGCAAGTATTCATTTACACGAACCGGAAGTATATAATGTACACGGACCGGAAGTAATAATGTAAGTGGATCTGAGGTAATCATGTACACGAACCAGCAGTTATCATGTACATAGTCCGGAAGTAACTTTGTACATGACAGGAAGTATCTGTGTAAATCGCGAAGAATTGACGCCTTGAAAATAAATTGATTATTTCTGTGAATGATGTATTTTTACTTTTGTTAAGAACAAAACATACTTTACAGTAAGGAACCGGACCGAAACTAATGGTGTACTCATTTTTGGATTATTGTAAACAATGACCGAGACAAATTATGTACACAGATCGAGACAAATTGTGTACACGGACTAGGACTAATGGCGTACACCGTCCAGGACTAATGGTGTACACGGACTGGGACTAATGGTGTACACGGACCGGGACTAATGGTTACACGGACCGGGACTAATGGTGTACACGGACCGGGACTAAAGGTGTACACGGACCGGGACTAATGGTTACACGGACCGGGACTAATGGTGTACACGGACCGGGACTAATGGTGTACACGGACCGGGACTAATGGTTACACGGACCGGGACTAATGGTGTACACGAACCGGGACTTATGGTGAACACGGACTGGGACTAATGGTGTACACGGACCGGGACTAATGGTTACACGGACCGGGACTAATGGTGTACACGGACCGGGACTAAAGGTGTACACGGACCGGGACTAATGGTTACACGGACCGGGACTAATGGTGTACACGGACTGGGACTAATGGTGTACACGGACAGGGACTAATGGTGTACACGGACCGGGACTAATGGTTACACGGACCGGGACTAATGGTGTACACGAACCGGGACTAATGGTGTACACCCGTCCGGAACTAATGGTGTACACGGCGGACCGGGACTAATGGTGTACAGCCGACACGAATTAATGGTGTACAGCCGACTGGAACTAATGGTGTACACGAACCGGGACTAACGGTGTACACGGCGGACCGGGACTAATGGTGTACACGGCGGACCGGGACTAATGGTGTACACGGCGGACCGGGACTAATGGTGTACACGGCGGAACTGGACTAATGGTGTACACGGCGGACCGGGACTAATGGTGTACACGGCGGACCGGGACTAACGGTGTACACGGCGGACCGGGACTAATGGTGTACACGGCGGACCGGGACTAATGGTGTACACGGCGGAACTGGACTAATGGTGTACACGGCGGACCGGGACTAATGGTGTACACGGCGGACCGGGACTAATGGTGTACACGGCGGAACGGGACTAATGGTGTACACGGACTGGGGCTAATGGTGTACACGGACCGAGACTAATGGTGTACACGGACCGAGACTAATGGTGTACACGGCGGACCGGGACTAATGGTGTACTCGGACCGGAAGTAGTTAATACAAAAACGTACACAGCAAATAATTTTGTACGGAATCATCGAGAGGGCCTACCTGATTTCATGGCAAAGAGATCGTCCAATATCACTTAAATTCCGTATTGAAACATACCCTAAACTCGCAATGTCTTTTCAGGTGTTTAATTGTTTGAAAAGAGATATATACATGTAGACGGTCACTGATCGTACGATGAGGCTGGTGTAAAATATGTGTCTGGCACAAAAGGGACCGTTCGGGATGTATCGTCTTATTGGTGCGAATTCGTATTGATATGTTTTATTAACAAGTTACCGATGGGGAAGCACATTGTAGCTAATTCTGTCCCGCGAATCCGTGAGAATTTCCGACGTGGACACAGGTATCAGTCACTGTCAATTGAAAACGAAGTCGTGTACGGGATCGCTACATTCGATAACACAACCATTTCGCACCGGCAGGCTGTTCAGAGAGGCGTTGATGAGAGTTAGGTAAGATTTTTCTCCTCGCCCTGTCACATCGCGTCGGCCGGGGACATAAGTATCTGTCGTTCGGAACTCGTCCCGTCATCAGGCCGAACTCTGGTGTCGACACAACATTGATTGTCTCAGGGAACAGACACCAGTAAAATGGTAGGATGGGTATCAGATCGTAGGAATGGACATCCATGTTCTATTGTTAACCTCGCTGGTCATTTGTATGAACTTTCGGACACGCCAATGGGTATTATTAACCGAGACAACTCGCCAGTAATTTCCAGAAATCTCGCGATATAGATATCAAATTGTCTGTACTAGCTAGAGGTGCGCGATAATATCGAAATACCGGTATACCGCGAATTTGGCAGGTCGATACGATATACCGGTACACAAACCCTGGAAACCGGTATATCGCGATGGTTAACAAAAAGGCATATTAATCACTGATTTAACATTATGTGTTGGCACCAATAGCGTAAATTACTTATGTAAACGTGAAAGAAACACACGAGAACGTCATTATGTCGTATTGGTGGGGCGCTTGTTTCGTTGTCTCTAAAGCGCTTGGCCGTATGGGACATCTACGTTAAAATCAAGCACTTTCGAGATTATGATTGTTTACTAGAAACGAAAAATGGCGGACGACGTCTTATACAATAAGCATTTTACATTGATGGTACTAAGGTCAATAATATTGCAATACGTATTGCAAGTTTCTGTTGAATATTGCAATATATTGCAATATGGTTTTGGTCCGCAATACCCAGCCCTAGTACTAGCAATGCTTCGCTACCAAAGTTACCATTCCTCTGAATTAATTCTAGCGCTGCTTTGTTTTTCACCACGGAAGTGAGAATTAGCGGCCACGAGCTGTTAGGTACGTCACAGCCACCTTATTTACTGGTGTGGCATGAAAACTGTGACGGAAAGTTCATTGCTAAAACAACTGATAAACAGATAATCTTTATTCTCTTTAGAATGACCCTTCCGTACGGACGCAGGCTAGGCGCATGCCCAGAGCGATTCATCTGCATCATGTTATTCGGCAGGGAAAACACAAAACAATTTCACAA
The DNA here is from genome assembly GCF_902652985.1 of Pecten maximus. Classification (NCBI taxonomy): domain Eukaryota; kingdom Metazoa; phylum Mollusca; class Bivalvia; order Pectinida; family Pectinidae; genus Pecten; species Pecten maximus. The sequence continues at coordinate 16,113,933 of NC_047018.1, read as the reverse complement.
ATCCTCTTCATATATATCCGCTTTTATTAACCCAAGTTGCCATGGTGACAATAAAGTTACCGGAAGTGAAGAGTCAAGGGATCTATTTGGCGTGGACAGGCGTCTTTGTATCGATTATATTTGCCCCTCACCTTTGGTCAAACGATATCTGATACCTGAAGCAGCTCGTCCCCGCCCTCCTCCCCATCAGCGACGTGAATCGATACTTGTTCCGACCATGCCTGGTGAACTTAGGTTTTCCGTGATAAACAATTCGAAGGTCGGATCAATGTTCAATAGAAGGCAAAGTGGTCACGTGTGTTCATTATTAACATAGTAGGCTTACATGTCACCCTGCGATATTAAGTCTTGGTGGAAAATAAGACACAAATAGTGACCTACACTCCATATTTGATCTATCTCGGATAAAATAAACTATGACGGTATGTTCAGTACAACTTTATTATCTAATTATGATTAAGCTCCGTGCCGCATTATCGACTACATTTTCCTGATTCCACGCAGGATTTCTTATCCTAGTATTATGGTAGGCCGGAGACCTGTATTTAGTTTTCTGGATAGGCCTAATGGCAAGGTTTATACCTCACACAGAAAACAGAACACGCCAATGGATGTTAATAAGAGTTTCACAGTTTTTACAATCACTTTGTAACAGGAGGTTAAATAGCGAAATAGACCCCACACTCTCCATGATTCCACCGCTCTAATGAAATTCTCTCAAGCACGGTGTATCATCACAACTTTCGCAATTTGTCAACTGTCGGTCATATGTTTTAAAGACATTTTGTTAGGGACTATTGTTATTTTGAATTTACTTTGGTTTCGCCTCCGACTGTTTCGAGCGTGTTCTGGTGAAATCTTCGCTGGGAGTTATACCGCGAAATAAAGATCTGTGTATACATTATTTCTAACGTAATAAAATAAAGCGTGAATTTAAAAATCGTGTAATGGCGATATCAGTCCGGAAACTGTTATTGTAATTATGATGATATATACTGTCTGTATACCACATCTGAGGAGAGTCTACACATACATAAAACGACATCTACATATATATACATAAAAACCTGTCCAAAACTCACGTTATCTCTTTAAAGGGGAACGCTATTAAATGTCAGATGTCGGAGACATAGTCTCCGTGAGTCATCCTCTAGTAGATCGATAAGCTAAGGTACGTATCATCTCTTCCCGAATCTGTTTCATCAACAATACAATCACAAACAATTCTAGTGCAGCCGGAAATGTCAGTCCGCCGAGGGGCTCCGTAACCGGATGTGGAGACGTACATGTGAAAGTTCGGTGTAGTTTAGCATTCTCGTTCATTTTGGTCGGGACTCGAGGGACATGTAACAACCAATGATAACGGTCGTAAGTGATGATATTCCATCTCGCCGAGTGAAACAGCAGACAGACAACAGACAGACAACACCACTAGACAGATAACGGACCGACAACACACACTACACAGACAACGTACCACAACATACACTACACAGACAACGTACAACAACACACACTACACAGACAACGTACAACAACACACACTACACATACAACGTACCCACAATACACACTACACAGACAACGTACCCACAACACACACTACACAGACAACGTACCCACAACACACACTACACAGACAACGTACCCACAACACACACTACACAGACAACGTACCCACAACACACACTACACATACAACGTACCCACAACACACACTACACAGACAAGTTACAACGTACCGACAACATACACTACACAGACAACGGACCCACAACACACACTACACAGACAACTTACCCACAACATACAATACACAGACAACGTACCACAACATACACTACACAGACAACGTACAACAACACACACTACACATACAACGTACCCACAATACACACTACACAGACAACTTACCCACAACACACACTACACAGACAACGTACCACAACATACACTACACATACAACGTACAACAACACACACTACACAGACAACGTACCCACAACACACACTACACAGACAACGTACCCACAACACACACTACACAGACAACGTACCCACAACACACACTACACAGACAAGTTACAACGTACCGACAACATACACTACACATACAACGTACCCACAATACACACTACACAGACAACGTGCCCACAACACACACTACACAGACAACGTACCCACAACACACACTACACAGACAACGTACCCACAACACACACTACACAGACAACGTACCCACAACACACACTACACAGACAACGTACCCACAACATACACTACACAGACAACGTACAACAACACACACTACACAGACAACGTACCCACAACACACACTACACATACAACGTACCCACAATACACACTACACAGACAACGTACCCACAACACACACTACACAGACAACGTACACAACACACACTACACAGACAACGTACCCACAACACACACTACACATACAACGTACCCACAATACACACTACACAGACAACGTACCCACAACACACACTACACAGACAACGTACCCACAACACACACTACACAGACAACGTACCCACAACACACACTACACATACAACGTACCCACAACACACACTACACAGACAACGTACCCACAACACACACTACACAGACAACGTACCCACAACATACACTACACAGACAACGTACCACAACACACACTACACAGACAACGTACCAACACACTACACAGACAACGTACCACAACATACACTACACAGACAACGTACAACAACACACACTACACAGACAACGTACCCACAACACACACTACACAGACAACGTACCCACACACACACTAACACAGACACAGGTACCACAACATACACTACACAGACAACGTACCACAACATACACTACACAGACAACGTACCCACAACACACACTACACAGACAAACGGACCCACAACACACACTACACAGACAACGTACCCACAACACACACTACACAGACAACGTACCCACAACATACACTACACAGACAACGTACCCACAACACACAATACACAGACAACGTACCCACAACACACACTACACAGACAACGTACCCACAACACACACTACACATACAACGTACCCACAACATACACTACACACAGACAACGTACCCACACACACACTACACAGACAAAGGACCAATACACACACTACACAGACAACGTACCCACAACACACACTACACAGACAACGTACCCACAACACACACTACACAGACAACGTACCACAACAACCACACATGACACACACCCTACACAGACAACGTACCCACAACACACACTACACAGACAACGTACCCACAACACACACTACACAGACAACGTACCCACAACACACACTACACAGACAACGTACCCACAACACACACTACACAGACAACGTACCCACAACACACACTACACAGACAACGTACCCACAACACACACTACACAGACAACGTACCCACAACATACACTACACAGACAACGTACCACAACACACTACACATACAACGTACCCACAACACACACTACACAGACAACGTACCCCCACAACACTCACAGCAATACCCACAACACACACGCCGACCCACACACACACTACAACACAGACAACGTACCACAACATACACTACACAGACAACGTACCCACAACACACACTACACAGACAACGTACCACAACATACACTACACAGACAACGTACCCACAACACACACTACACAGACAACGTACCACAACATACACTACACAGACAACGTACCCACAACACACACTACACAGACAACGTACCCACAACACACACTACACAGACAACGTACCCACAACACACACTACACAGACAACGTACCACAACATACACTACACAGACAACGTACCCACAACACACACTACACAGACAACGTACCACAACACACACTACACAGACAAGTTACAACGTACCGACAACATACACTACACAGACAACGGACCCACAACACACACTACACAGACAACGTACCACAACATACACTACACAGACAACGGACCCACAACACACACTACACAGACAACGTACCACAACACCCACTACACAGACAACGGACCCACAACACACACTACACAGACAACGGACCGACAACATACACTACACAGACAATGTACCCACAATTATCCCTGTCTCACAGAGAAACAATACATATTAGGAATTATCACCGTCTCACAGAGTAACAATACATACCAGG